>NC_047586.1:15997500-16297500 GCF_011004845.1 Esox lucius
AGGCAGCCCCAGAGAAGAACTGCAGGGATGACGATGTAATGAAAGTGTCCATGTCTCACAGAGGTGGACGAGTCCATGGTGTGTGTGTGTGTCCATGTCTCACAGAAGAGACCGATGACTAGTGTGTGTAGCCCATCAGCCATCACGACAGGGGGTTTTCAAAAATGTTTGGGACAACGCAGCAACCCCGTCGCTTAAACACACACGCGCGCACTGGTCTCATTAGTCTTCGCTGACCTGTACGACACCGCAGAGAAAACGCGTCTGGATGCTTCTTTCTCAGTTCTCAATTATCTCACTGGACCTGACTCTAACTGGGGCTGAGACAGTTTTTATCACTGGACCCAGTTCTATTTCACTGGAGCTGACTTTGTTCTCAACTATTTCACTGGAGCTGACTCAGTTCTTACATGTACATTTAGCCAGCGTTGTTCCATCAAGGGGTAATTTAGTACTGAAATAATTTAGATCCGGCGCATTCTCTTTCCCTTCTCATATCAGAGACCGCCACCTCTCTGTGCTGTCGGCCTGTTTGGGTACATCAAGGTTTGTGGCGTTGGAGGTGTGAGGACATGGGCGGGTGGTAGATCAGGTAAAACTACAACCCTGTTCACAGCCCGCTTGATGTGAAGCCGTAATGTGGATAATGAATCTCCTGTTCACGCCAGTGGACATTCTCACCAGGACCTCACCTGGACAAAGGTTTGAATACCATCAAGGAACTAGACACAGTGTAAATCCAGTGGCGTTGCCTTTGAAGTGGTAATGAGTGGCGTTGTAAGTGCTTTATGGCTGAGCCCAGCTGTTCAGTCCTATGGTGGGGAGTGGAAGGAGGACAGGGATTCATATGTTTGCCCGTAGGGAGTTGTAATAAGACATTACGCTGCCACACTCCAGCCTGGTGCAAGTCAATAGCTTCAAATTCCCTACGTAGATCATTACTTATCACCAGGTCGTCAAAGTCTCCGTTCGAAACCAGTGTACCGCTTAGGACAGGCTAAATACCAATGAGCCCGAAGAAGGGAATTGCAGAGGCTCTTGAGTCTATTTAACGTCCTTTCTTTATCAGTTGGTAATAACGTTTTCAACTTTCATCTTTTTTTTTTTTTTTACACATAGACTTAATTGAATATGCTTAATTTGGGTTTGTGCTCATTAGTAGTTGAACTCACAAGGGACCTCGTTGTTTAATTTTTGAGAAGTAAAGATCGCAGCTTAGCGGGGTGTGTAATGAACGACACAGCCAGGCACATGGATTTTGTACGGCAGCCTTGAAGTAATAATAACTTATGTGTGAGAAGCTGGTGAGCTATTAATATACAACCAAGGAACAAAGTGAATTATCATACTGTCTCTCTTTGACTCCAACCTCAACACCCTTCCATTCAATTCAATCAGATAGAATTCTTGCTGGGTTTGCGGTAGTTCTGAGGGCCCTAACCAAGGCAGGATACTCCCTCTGTAGTGAACTACTGTTGAATGCAGGGTTCTGGCCCAACTGGCACCACGTTGAGGACACGGCCCAGCAGCCTGCAACAGCCTGAATTCTGGCAGTGTATTATAAGAAGGAGAAGTGGTTGTCAGGTCCAGGCATTAGGACCCAGAGTGCTGATTTAGACATCCTTTCAGCTCCCCTCCTCTCCCCAGTGACCTGTTCGGGTTAACCCTTTCTCCTACTTTCTTACTAACGGAGGGAAATGCTGTCATCCTCTCTCCTTCACACGTACTGGCCTCCTCCGCTCTGCTCATTTGCTGGTGCCCTTACCTGTCTCCATCCTCCTCTTCCCGCTGTCTTCCTGTGATTACGCGAGGCGGTCGGTTCAGTAGCCCAGAGTCTCGACCACCTCTCCTCACTCTCCTGCTCACTTCTCTCTGGGCAGGAAGTCCCAGGTAACCAGACTCTCCCCTCAAGACTGGAACCTGGAACTGAAACAACCTAACACCTTTGGGAGCGCGCTGAGCAGCATGTGTCACATTAGTTGTGACACATCCCTCTCTACATCCCTCTCTACATCCCTCTCTACATCCCCCCCTCCATTCCTCTACACCCCCCTACACCCCCCTCCATCCCTCTACACCCCCCTCCATCCCTCTCTACATCCCCCTCTCCATGTCGCTCCTGGTCCTGAGTGTTTGGTCAGCCCCTCCCTGATGACCTTGTCCCATACAGCAGCAGGTCCTGTGATTAAGAATCAAGGCCCAAGACCATTTCCTTTTACACAGGAAGATAAACGACTCCTGTTTGATACAGGCTGCCTACAGGCCGACCGGCCAATTAGACTGCACTGTGCCCGTGTGGCCTAAATGGCACCCTGTTCCCTATGCAGCACACTAGGGGCTCATAGGGCTTCAGTCAAATTTAGTGCGCTACTTAGTGAATACAGGGCCATTTGGGACTGACGCTCAGCGTTGCCAGCCAGCGACTGGCTCTGAGCGCTCTGCTTTGTGTACAGAAGCCAGGGCAGAGACATAAATACTCCACACAACCTATTCCACTGAAACTGGAATGCGAGGGCCAGTGTGAACAAATACTTTTTTTTATTTTACCCGCTGTGGTATTTATGACCTGAGAGCAACAATAATGCTGACTGCAGGAGGTCGAGAAAGAGAAAGAAGAAGAGGGAAGAGGGAAAGAGAGGCAAAGAGGTCTACCAAGGGTGGCAAGTTAGAAATATCAATATTTGATCTTGGAAATCACTTAGCGCACAGCTTTCAATTGAGAGTCGGTATTCGAACCCATTTGGCTGGAATAGTACACGTCTGAAACAGTCTCTGTGCATCTTTGAGTGGATTGTTGTTCAGGGCATGAACATTCTATTACAGCCCTATGTCATCTGTAATGCATTTCGTGCCAGCGTGTAATTGTACCCTCATCAACGTCCACACCTAAGAATAGGACTTTTTGTGGAACTGTTAATAGCGTATGGGCCACCACATACCCCCCCCCCCCCCCCTTGTCTTTCTACTGACTGTATCCACCTCTCATCTATCTGGAAGTAGAGACAGAGGGAGGCAAAAGAGTTGTGGCAGCCTATTGATAGTTATATGGCTGAATGCCATCGATTCCCCTTGTAATACAAGCCTCTCCCTTGTCGTCCAGTCAAAGCCAAGATGGGACACGATAACACAGATCAGGCACGAGCCAATCGAAGTGAACGTTTCCGGGAAGAAGGCGACTACCTGGAGGGGAGAGGTGGAGATGAGTGGGAGTTGAAAGGGGGAAGGGAGGAGGACGTGAGGGGTGTACTGGAGGGGAGATAGGGGCGAGAGGGAAGGAGGAGAAAACAGGAGAAAGGGGGAGGGGTCTAGTTTCAGTTTTCCAGGTCATTTTCATCAGGGTCATGCTTTGGGTTTGTGGCGTAAAAAAAGTACTGTGCCTATTGTATGTATTTATAACCCCTGAAATATATATGGAAAAATATCCCCCCTCAGAACCACAGAGGAGCTCAAGGTTACTGTGACAAGGTTCCCCGGGGAACAGGAACGTGTTTCTGATTCTGTGTCTTACATTTGCCCTTCCTCTGCTGCGCGGTCATTCTGATCGCCAAGGCGACAACTCACACCGCTAGAGGATGTCCGTGGAGACGATCAGCGAGCATAAAAAAATAGTCCTTCGTTTTTCACCCGAAAACAATCGCTTCGCCGGGTGGGGGGGAGGGGGGGGGGTTGATGGCTTTGATGATACGTGGCGTTTGGAGGCTGTTGTCTTCCATCTCAGAGGCTTTCCTCGCCGCCTATCTCCTCTCCCTCTGGGCAGAAACAGGAGCAGGGGATTTGTTCCAATAACAGTCTAGGTGTAATGTGGAATATGTAACAACCCCTGCTCTGTGAAATGTCACACTGTATGAATACACCAACACAGTTCTCCCCAAGGCGCTGATACAGGACTGTACCACCTTTTCAATTAACGCAGAACCCAGGGTTATCCGAGACCCTGCTGGGCTGTAGGTGTGCTGTCCTTGCTCACTGCGGTGCTCCACTTAAAAGGTTCTTGGAGGGTCCTTAAGGGGTTCTTCACATTGAAACTGCACGGTGAACCACTCAGTACTTGCAAGAACCCTATTAAAGAGTTCATGAAACAAACCCTTCTTATTATTTTTGGTCAAATAACATTTTTCAGGGGGTAGTTAGTTCATATGTTTTTTGGAGTAATACGTATGAACAGTTGATTACAATATCCAGTTACACTTTATTTTGAGAGTCCTAATTTCCATCTTAGATGTTCTATAGATAGTAATAAAATCAACACATTTTCAACAAACTTTAAAACAAACTATCTGTTGATAAGCAAATGCTTGCTAAGGTTAATTAAGGTTAGGTTTAGAATAAGGTTTTGGGTAAGGGTTACGGTTACGGTTAGAGTTATGGTTAATGATAGGTTAGGGTTAGGATATAGGTAAGGTTTAGTGTTAGTAGATAGTTAGTTTAAATGTTACAGATAGTCAGTAGACAATCTGTGGAGCATCTACAGGCACACATTTGGGACTCTCAAAATAGTGTTACCCAATATCCTTTGACATTTAATCTTAAAGAACTTATGGGGTTCCCCCAGAGTTTCAAAGTGAAAGATACTTGAAGAACATTTTCCTTTTAAGACTGTAGATGTAGGGCTTACCCAGACCACAGGCCCAGAGCAATACACCCCCAAATGTAAAATAGACGGTTCTGAATGTCCAACAGATTCGCAAACAGTATTGACTTGGCAGTCGTTCCTCTCCATCTATGGATTTTGACCTTTTTTAATGTATACTCTCTTTTCGTCTTCATCTTTCTCTCTGTTAAGCTTTCTAAAGAAAGCACAGAGGTGGTCGATCCTGTTACTGTGGTGTCTGAAATGGCTCTGAGGAGCTCTCAGTACTTTTGTTATGGTGTACTGCAGTGTTTTCACAGCGACACTATCGGCCATCCTCCTGAGCTCAGGTGTGAGACAGACTGGTGAACGTGTGAAAACACTTGTCGTGTTCCTGTGGAAGTTGTGCTTTCCTGTTTTCCAACATACTTTAATCATTCAACACGACTGTCGTACTCCAACTTGAGGCACACATTAAATTCTGCACTTCCAAACTGTGTGAAACAATGTGCGAAACGCCAGAGAATATTTGAATATTTATCATCCGCAAAGTGAATAGGATAAGTGTATCTATGAGGACTAACGGTATAAAAATGTGTTGAAGTGGTTAATCATGAAAAAAGTAGTGGGGAATAAAAGCGCTGGTTTTGTAAGCTTTGAGCTCAGTGTTTTGGTCCGAATGTGATTCATTGGACACCTTAAAGAAGGGTCAGGCCTGATTGCGGATGTAGCTGGTGATTTCTTCAGTTGCTGCTGCCGTGTAATTACAATGCTTGGTTTGATAATGGAGCTGCTGCATCAGGATTCTCTGACTTCTAGAAGTACTGATTAGGTCTGTAAAGTCCCACAGGAGATGGTCAGTTTCCACCATTTTGTAGCATTACCACTACCACAGGTAGATTGGCTCGGCTGTGGGACGTTTGTTTTTGGTTTGTGCACGCGCACGTGCACACAAGACATTCTATACATAGATGTGATCCTTTAAAAATACTCAGGTCAAAGGTAAAGATTTTATAGGGAGCATGTGGTCTCAGTCTATTGATGGTTTTTGTTGCTCAGGGCTTGAAGAAGACATAAGAGCATATGGTGGACGTCACATAAAGTTCTCTTATGTAAAGCTTTCTGCATCTAAAGCTTTCTGCATTATTCACCAACATACCCCCCCCCCCCCCCCCCCACACACACACACACACACACACACACTCACACACACACACACACACACACACACACACACACACACACACACACACACACACACACACACACACACACACACACACACACACACACACACACACACACACACACAGCCACCCTGTAATTCCCTTAGCCTCGCACACACTCCGCTACAAACACTCTTGCTTTCAGAAATGAAAATGAGACAGTTTGTTCAGAATAATTGCAGTAAAAAGAAATCACTTTGCTGCCAAAATATATCCCACTCCATGTTCTGGAGATTTAGCCTGAGAATTGGATTTCTCCAGCTGTGAAATCCCTTTTTGTAGTCCTGCCGGCCATGAACATGATTATTCCACACGACATCGTACAGTATAGCCAAGCAACTCCACTCTCTCAAACTCTCTTCAATGCACAGGCCATTTTGCCTTTGAAAATGCTGAGATTCTCAGCAGTCTTTTCCCTTACCTAGCAAACATTGTGCTTATCGATGTTTCTGACTTTCTACCAAAAGGTTTATGATTCCCAAAGCAGCCATCAGTTCACTGCTGGTTTTGCATCAGAATAAAGGTGTGGGATATTTATAAGCTTTGGCTGTTACAACGTCTCCGTTAAAGCCATTGTTCATTTGACACTGAGTATAAACTTCTAGCAATTCAAAACCTGGCCAGTGATTTCACCTGACTGAAAACTGTGTAATCCGAAGGAGCCGACACTGTTTTCCCCAGACTCATGAGTCTCCTCGGTTTCTGTACTATGGTTCTGCAGTCTACCAGCCTCTGTGTGACTGCGTGTGGTCGTGTTGGAGAGTGAAACAGAAGGGAGATTACAAAGCCCAGTGAAAGATTGATGTCCCAGACTGGGGGCCATCTTTGTTACTGCTGACCAAACACTGCTGCCTGTGGTATAGTGCCCAGCCACATCTCCATGGTCCTGTTTTGGCCTTGTTGTACAACTTAGTCATGGGTTCCCTCTGATGTCAGGCTCTGGGACAAGATTTGACAAAACACTGCCAGTAGTCCTATGATGGTCCATGTCTCCCATGTGGACAGTCTGTCAGAATCAGAATGTCCTGTCGGACGTTTGTTCCTTGACTCATATCTCTGCTGGCCGAGGTTTTGAAGAGCAGGTAAGGACCGCAAAGTAGACCCTCTGCTAACCATAAACCACATACGAGTGGAGAGGTACTGGGATGGGGATGTTTTGCAGCAAAGCTGCGGGGAAAAAATACAGAATGTGTTTAGCTCAAAGCTGAAACAATGTATCCAATTTAGCTCTGTCATGAAGTACGAAGATTTAGTCTGATCGGGGGCGGCGATGAGAGGGGAAAGGCTGAGATAGGTGGAACAGCCGTTCAAGTTTGGGCTGGTTTTCTTATTTTCTCTGTGTGCATCCGTTTCTGCACCTGTGATCAGTAAAAACCAGCAAGCAGAATTTTCTTTCAGCAATAACTAGCTTCTTTACACACACAATATGACTTCAATGAATAATATCATATTTACTCAGGGCAATATTTTATAGCAATACAGTTTAAGGAGTTTCACTTATCTTCTTTCCTCTATGACTTATTAGGTGTGCTTGCCAAAATCAAAGCACAACTCTAGATTTCTTAGTCTTATTATTGTTATTATAATTATTCCAATTTCTTTAGCCTGCTCTCTGTGTGCATCCTTTTCTGTACTTGTGATCAGAATAAACAACTTAAGTTTTAAATGTTAACTGACTATCATTATAATCATTTTCAAAATGTTTTTAATTAACCCTAAACTGAAGTACTTCTTGAACCTTCAAGCTAGAGACCAAACTAAATTTGTTTCACATTGTTTAGGCTATCCCATCTTTAAACTTGTTTAAACAGTGACTACATGAATCAGTGTAATTGGCATAATTAGTATTAATTAACCATAAAATTATATATTGTGAACTATTCAAGCTTGAGAGACCAAACCAACTTTTTACATTACAGATAATATAGGGCTGTAATAGAACGTTCATGGTCAGACCAACGATTCACACAAAGATCCACTAATTATTCTTTTGCAGATGTTTACTTTGAGTCATGCCTCAGCTAATGAAAAATGTTAAAACATTTGTTGATGAAGAGTATACTAATATGTGTTAATTCATGCAAATTATTCTAAAATATTTTAATTGTTTAAGCTACAGTAACCAAAACAACATTGTTTCATATAACCTGGCTATCCCAACTTCAAAAATATATATATTTTTTACAATCTTTATTTATTTATTTTTGGTTTCTCCCTTATCTCTCTTCATTTTGAATTCATTTGTAATAAATGGACCTCCTAAATGTTCAGCAGCGTGTGTATGATGGGCACCATATCGGGGCCATGTTGGTGAGGCTAGCTGCCTGCCTGTCTTCTGAGGGGAGTGGAGGTGACGGAGGCAGCAGCCGCCACGTTCCATTAGTCTGTCAAACTCAATGATATTTAGTGCCAGGCAGCGTGGTCCAGCTCTGCAAACTCAATCAGCGCCGTGATTTCATAACCCTGCTCTGTGACACCTCTTATTTTATCGCCCTGCTGATCCCTTCTAATAAACGCCTCTTGGTCGCCAAGCACCGAGCGCTCACCGCTCCCCACCGCACTGAAATACGACCCTTACGTCCTCCTGCCTTTGGGCCCGAGAGAGGGGGCGAGGCCATGGGATAAATCAGTACTGTGGGATGCTATAGGCTGGCTGATAATCCACCCGGGCGGTGCGCGCCTCCAAATCTCTGTGGCCCAAATGGCACCCTCTTACCATACTCAGGATGCTCCTTTTGCCTCGGTTACTTCAGAGTCTAGCGCACTATTTGGGACTCAGACCTCAGCCCCCAGCGGCACAAATCACAGCGTTTCTATGGGACAAGGCTGATCTGCAGCTCTGGGTGTTTCCTGAAACACCATTGATTACAGAGGGAGTTGAGGAGGAGCGGGTTGTAAATAATGTAAGAAAGGAATGGTGGAGCGCAATAAGGAAAACACTTATCTGGAGGCGGGGTGGAAGAGAGTGCCTAAAGTGAGGAATGATAATCACAATGATAGATGTTTGACTCGGTGATCAACTAGAGGAAGCTCTGAATCCACCCATTCTGTGCAGTGTGGATATCTAACCATGGCTGGGGAGACTGAATGTGCTCCAGAATGTCTTCCACTGATATCATTCTCCTCTGCGCCCGCTATCTGTTTAAATGATTTCTCAGTAGAATGATCTGTTCTCACCAACGTCTGCGCTGTCTTCTGTCTCTGTGTGTTCTCTGTGTGTGCGTGTGTCTTTAAAACGGCAGACAACGGATGACATCGTGTCGTCGGCGGAGTGCTCCAGCGATGACGAGGACCTGGAGGAGTGTGATTCCGGACACGCAGGTGGGATGGGTGTGTTGAGTCTTGCTTGCTCAGACCTACCGGTCTATTTTTCTTCCTTTCTTTGATTTGCAACCAAAACCAAAAACGAGGATCCTTCTCCTCTGAGCATCATGTCTCATGGGAGCCTAAAGTGTAACTTCAAAAGACTTCCTAAAAGCACCAAGAGATAGCTATAGTAGCATGAGTTGGAGGTTTCAGCTATATGGAAAGTTGAAAGCGCTCTAAGCACTTTGGAATTAGATGAAAGTAATAAAATATCCTTAGCATGCCCTCTGTAGGAAAGTCACTTCAAGTTTTAAGTTATGTTCATGTTTCAAACTGCAAGTAAACCCAGACACATGCATACGTACATACAGCACATAATTCCCGATCCCTCACATAACAGCGTACTGTAGTGTTGTATCCCAGGCCTAGTCAGTTATATTGTTTTAGCGTAGTCTCTGATATAAGTTACACTTAGCTATGGGGCTATGGTTGGTCGTTAACATGGTTAAAAGCGTTAATACTAATTTTGTTCTCTCAGCATTCAAAGGAGAGAAAACTTTCAGTAAAAAGTGCAAAATTAGTATCAAGCTCCATGTTCATCCGTCCACACTGATGCTTCAAAATGTATCCGTCGTGTGTTACCTGGTTGACATGTTCCTTGCTGTGCGTGTGTGCGTCTTCTCGACAGAGGATACATTTTGAGATTCTTTGATAGAACAAAGTGCTTTCAGCATAGATACTGTGATGTGTGGCAGACTAACTGCACCGGACCCAGTCCTTCCCTCCTGTTTGTTCCTCAGTTTCCTTATACGTCCAAGGCTTGCCTTACCTGAAACACTCTAATAGAGAACAGATATCCTCGAATTTCTGTGTGCATCGTTTCTCTCTCGCTCCTTCTATATCATAATAATAACACATAAGACTACAGGTTAACGTGTGTTTTAAATGGAAACATGTCACTAGTTTTGAGACGACTTGGATTTAGGGGTTTTAATATCAAGCTGTCAATCATGTCCCCAGCGAAGCTCAGCCAGTCATGTTGTCTGTCATGTGAGAAAATAAACCCAGATAGAATATAACGAGAATAACTACAGTACTACCTCATACTGTCTGATTCAGTGCATGAATATATTCCCATTGAAGTCACCACTTTATGGTCAATTTCCATTGTATGGAATAATAACATATTTGTATAGTGTAATTCAGTATGTCACAGCGATCACAACATTTAGACTGCACATTTTGATGTTAGCACCCACCAATATGACAAAAATACTTCCTAGCACTTGGTGTTAACCATCAGTCCTCAGCGTTGGAGGTGGTTACTCCACAAACTGCCAGCCTAAAATTCATTTCAACACTCAGAATTAATACCTGAATTTAACTGAGTTGTTTTTTTAACCTATTGAAAACTTTAACCTCAACCACTCAATCTGCATGCCCTGAAAATGTGTTAAAATAAAAAATATCCATTTGTCCATACTACTTCAAATATCGATGCAAGACCGTGAGATCTTGTTGGTGATGAACCTCTCCCCTCCCCTGAAGCCCTGTAGAAGTAATTCACTAGCGAGCTAAAGCTTTTTAATTACTGGGCTGTCCTTCAAAATGCCATCATAGAACACTAATTAATGCCTTACTAATCTCCCTAAGTATGCCCAAGCTAATTACGAAACATATGTCCACTTTACACTGAACGCAATGTGAAGCAGAATCTATTAAGACCAATTGAAGACAATGTACTGGCCTGTACTGTTTTTCCTAGTAGGAGATAAAGGATCGACAATTTGACTATTTTTATATATTTAACATTACTGTGTTGCAATAAGTTAATGAGTATGGGAACAGGGGATAAGGTAGTAATTCTACAGTTTATAATCTCTATAGCTTTGTCACCTTGTAGTTTTATCGCAGCTTGGGCTAAGGGCATTTGTTGCATGGAAATTGTACTTAAAAAAAAAATTTTGCAGTAATGTTCTATTTTTTTAGGAGGGTATGTGGTCCTTTTGATTTGACTATAGTCAGGGAGAAAGTAATTTCCTCTGCAAAGCCATGCATATGATAACTTCATGTTATCTTGTGGCATGAAACTCCAACGTCTTTATTTACCCTAGAAAAAAATTAATGAAATGGACATGGCTGACAGCTTGAAGAATTTAAAAGTTTCACTTTAAAAACGTAATATTAAAACTTAATCCCAAGTATTCTCAAAGCCAAAATGTAACTGCAGTATTCTATAAACTAGTTAGTCAGAATGGTAACACTTTATTTGGAAAGTCCCATCTAGATGATCTACAGATGGTCACACTACCAACCCTTATCGGTAATCTATGTTAGGGTTTGGGTTCAGAATAAGTGTCACATTTTGGGTCAGGAATAACGTTTCTTCTAGGTTTAGTGCAAGGTTTAGGAGAGCATTAGTTAAACGTCACTGAATGTTACTCTGTAGAGCATCTACTCTATCCAAATAAAGTGTTACTGTCAGAGTTCTGTTAACATGGTACCCCCGCCCCCAGCCCCCCCTCATATAGTGATGATAATACTAAACAACATTTAGACTTACACAGCCATACAACCATAAATACAGCCATAGACATCTCACCATGTTGACACAGAAATTCATATCCTCATTCTTACCCCTGCTTTTGGTTTTGTTAACAGTGGCATGGCGTTGTTTTTCATTCGTTTTCTTTTTTTGTGTGGTGAAGCACACTGTGGACATCTCTCCTCCGTTTTACCCCTTGCCGACCTTCTGTTCCGTTTGCTTATGATTTGAGTTATCCGGAGTTGTTTATTATTATTTATTTGTTTATCTTGGTGTCCTCATCCATCCATCTACCAGGATAGAGCTGCCCCCTCCGTTTTGCCTCATCTTGTGCCGCATGACATTTTGGTGGTAAAAAAAAAAAAAAGAAAAACAGTTCTCCTCATATTCATCATCTTGTTTTTTTGTGCCCGTGAAAGGCTGATACTGAAACATCCCCCATTTTCGATTTACAACATAGGAAATGAAAGGCAACAAAATCTTTTCTTGCCATCATCCTTTTTTGGGCCTTGTGCAGGCAACCCCATTCTGTCTCAAGAAAGTTGTGTGTGAAAGAATGACCCCCCCCCCCTCAACACCTCACCCACACCCCATTCAGCTCCGACTTCTTTCTCAGTCTTTCTGCATATACATGTCTGTTTTGAATGCAGATGGCATAAAAAGAATTTTATTGCCACAAAGTATATCTGTTTTTCTATTCTATATCTGTTGCTCCCAGTAAAAGGCATTTGTGGCATGTACAATAGACTAGAAGACTAACTTCCTGTACCTATCTCGGTGACTGCTCCTCCTGCCAATGCATGTGGATTTGATTGGTTGCCATTTTGTGTGGTTTTCCCTCCACCCATGACTCTGCTCTCAGGCTAACCTCACCTGCCCGCTGTTACTGTGTGTTCAGGGCCAGCCGTGGTGTTTTAACACTCCACCACTGTCCTCTTACTGCTTCCTGTCTTGTGAGGTCTTGTGTCCGTGTCAGCTTTTTGCCCGTGTTTGTTCGGTCTGTGTTTTAAAACTGTTTAAACCTGAACCTACCCCTGAGAGAGTTCCACAAGAAGGTGAAAACGGAACAGTACTAAAACAGATTATTCTCCACCCGGGGCTGACTCCATTACAACACCACATTGTAGCGGTTTGATATGTAGTTGACAACACAATGTAGCATATGTCCCCTAACAAACTCTCTAATCAACCATAATTCATTTAGACACTTAAATATCTGACAGATTTAAGCCTCTTGAGTAGTTGACAAATTGACTGATCAACCGTGACATCGGCACACTGTTCACGTCTCTTGTAATCGTTAATATATATGCTTAGTGATCAATCCCTTTGGTTAAGTCATTTTGCCTTGGGTTGCCTCGGCAAATCATCAAATTATCCAGCACGTTTAATCACTTAAGCGATGCTGTTATCCAGTGAAAAGTTGGCGACATTCTACCTTAGTTCGAAAACGTGCCAAAAAGCTGAGCAACGGGTGGACTGGTGGCGTTCGCCACAGCGACTGGTTTCATTCTCACCGTTCCTGCACTGAAACCAGTACACAGGATGGCCATCGAGCAGATAAACACCATAGAATCTCCTGCAATGTAACCCCATCAAGCCATTCGTTTAGGCCACTACCAGCTGACGGAACACGCCCTGTGATCGAATGGACGAGTAACCTACATCTACACGGCTCTTGGAAAAAAGGAGGTCGGCATGGAAACGGGGAAAAGAGGCGGGGTGTCGTTACACAGTGTTGATGATGGCGCTGGTGATATGAAGGGCAAGGAGAGAGTCAACAATGGGGGGGGGGGGTGGGGGGGTCAGTGACTCTGTCGCCTGGCGGCGGCTTGTTGGTCTTCCGCAGACCCCATCAGGCTGGCTGTCACTCGGACGCAGGCCCCAGATCAGTTTAAAGGTTATTCAGCTGACACGTGTCAGCGGAGCGGCGAGGTGAGCTTAATGGCTGTTCGACAAATCGACCGTCTGACAGGGGACTCGCCACGCTGCTTCAGGAGGCCGGCTGGAAGATGCCAATTTTATACGGCGGAGGGCACCCAGCCTCATGATAACAGATTAAGACCTATCATCCACACTCCTGCAAAAGAACAGGACACCCTGACAAAACCCTCCCAACTATCAGTAATGCTAGGTGGCTGGTTAAAAGATAGGGGACTGAAGGACTCCGCCCCCCCGCCAAACCCAGGGCTATCTGCCATGTCCTGAACCCCCCTCCATACCCCCAAATTTGAGTAGAACGTTCATGGTTCTTTCTGTCGAGCCGTCCCTACTGTGACACTCAATCTGTCAGCTTCTCTCTAGATGTGTTCCACACAGACAGTATAGACATTTCAATGTCAAACCTGGTCCCCTCAGATGATGGGATCTGTGCTTTGCTTGGCAGAAACTCAGACGTCCCCACCGACACAACTGTGTTTTCTAATGAGTTAGGTTTCGGTTTCAATCCCTGACAGTGGGTGTTCTGTCTGTGTATGGCTGGAGAGGAACAGGGCGACTTCCCAGCATCAGTCTGTTCATCAGTCAACTGCAGTAAGGCTTCTGGGGAACACTGCACCCAGGAACAATGGGATTTCTGGGCTGAAAACCACTGACTCCCCCAGAGTCCTCAGGCAGCCCTGTAAAATCCCACTGGACCGGTGCCGACCGGCCGCCTCTCCCTCCAGGGTAAGCCCCACACCCCGCCTGGCACCACTCGTCTCCCTTCCCTGGTCTCAGCGGAAGCTGGACACACACAGATATTACGCAGAGAAGAAATGAAGAGCGGGAGGGAAAGAGAAGACCAAAACACAGGTGGGGGGGGGGGGGGGAGCGAGAGAGAGAGAGAAGGGGGAAGCAGACGCTGCCGCTACCAGATTTTGATCATCCACGCTTGTGCCTGGTTCCCCTCCGGATGGTGAGGTTCTGAGGAGGCTTTTGTTCAAGCTGCTTTTGTCTCGTCTAGCCGGATGCATCCTACATTAGCATCGGCCACTTTATTTACAGAATGACGTCAGGAGGACCTAACGCCACTCGCCAATTTAAACCCAAGGCTTCCGCTCTACATTTTATAATCACGGGATAAAGGAGGAGAGTGAAAGCAGGAAAACTCTCCAATCAGTGTACCTTCAGGTAGACCGAAGTGCACAGTGCACTGTAGACTTATTTGCAAAGGAATGGAGGCTTAGTGCAAAACCTCTGCATCTTGACATTAGCCAGGGAAACAAAACAAACGGTGTCTCGTTAAGCAAACTCATTAGAATGTGCAGTGTTTGCACTGAGGTAAAACACGGTGAAATATGCAGCGCTGGGAAGAGAGTTAATGCAGAGGATTACAGTGTTTACTATAACGTGAAGGTCCTCTGGCAGGCTTTCCTTTCCTACAGCCTAATAAAGCGTGCCGTTCTCCCCCCACTAATTGTTATTTTGATCAAGCACACCGACACTGAAAATAAACTGGTGTCAGAAGATCAGATGTTATTTGCGAAACGACCAATTTCTGGAAGAAATACAGTGTCAGAATTGGGCTGCCTGCGTAAATGCACCCGGACGGGCGGACACACACACACACACACACTGAAATCACTTAGTGAGCAACACTACTGTTTATCCAACAGGGCAGGTAGCCGATTCCTAATGAAAACATTGCATTAGTCACACAATGGGAAGATGAATGTTGAATTGGTGAGCACATTATCTGTCTCTCGACTACAAACCTCAACTTGGCAGTTGGTTGTGTTAGTTAAATAGAATGACATGAAAAGTGCATCTTAAGACAAGTACCATCCAGAAATACAGAAGATACAGTACCAAAGCTCTCGTTCATAGTGATAAATGCAATCGTAAACCTAAACACAATTGGATCCAGTCACGTCTCTCGCAGAATTATTCCAGAGCCCGAAGCAGAGGACTTTAAATCTCAAAATAAATGTTCTTGTCATGTCCCCGTAGGGGGTTTTAATAGCCCCAACTCCTTGTGCCCTCTTGTGGAACTTCCTCTGAACACTGTTTGTAAGTCAAGCGAAGGCTGTTGGTTATGCATCAGTATAAAACAGAAACAAAACAATTATTAAAAGCAGGTATTCATTTCCATTTGAATAATTAGGTAAAGACCAGTGGTCAGTCTTCATCCATGATGGTTGATAATAGTTCATGTTTGTCTGTCTGAAACAGTATATCCTACAGCCCTTGGTACGATGACCTCTGGTGACCTTTAAACCCCTCCTGACACCATAACCCCCAGCTTGCTGTACTGTTAATGTATATTACTCTCCCTAAATGCAACTTACTTAAAGCATGCCTTAGCTATTAACCTTATAGTTAAAACAACTAAAATATACCATTTCCAATTTCACCTCTGAAGTACACCCAGACTGCACGCCTGTCCCGTGTTTTAAAAATACTAACAATAGATTTGCATTTCATCCAGAAATAACTAATAATAATGCTGTTATTATTAGTTACTATTTGAAGGTGGTGACAGTGTTCCCAACAAACTGTCCCTCCTCTACGTTCTCCTCAGTGTGTGCTTTCTGGTTGTTCATCTTTGATAGTGTGTGAGAATTATTAATGCTATCAATTTCTTGCTTGCCAATTGTTTATTAATTTGTCTGTTTGTACATATATGTAAATACATATATGTGGCTATGTTAATTACTGAAATTGCTAAATACCACCTTTTAAAAATCTGAAATTTGCTTAGAAGTAGTAATGTTATGACGACCTATTCCCCTCTTGGTATATTTCTTCCTTTTTTCTTAATGATTTTACCTGGTTAACTGTGGTTGAAAAACACAGCTCTAATTGGCAATAGAAAACCAATGTAATGACCCATTATAACAATTGCAAATATATATTTTCATTGAGAAAAAAATTGAGAAGAAAAACTCCCAAACAACTATCCTCACCACCATCTGTTTCAGAATGTTTCCAACCTGTTCTAAACACTGACATATTCTTTCCTGTTGCTCGATTAGCAATTCTGACACAATTCGGATCATAATGAATTAAATTGATTATTCATTTTTGCATGGCAAAGACAGAAAGTTGCAGCTTAGGGTTTGTAAAAACTGCAAGTGTTGAAAGTGCTGTTCTCTTCTGTAGATGGGCATGTATATGCTCACTGTCTGTATGTCCCCATCCCTTCCTTACAGCCAAAAGTTCTAATGCCGCCTGGCCGCTTCGTGCCACCTTTACATGGACATGGCAACTGACGTACACATTCACCCCCATATATGTCATTTCCTACCTAGTCTGTTCATAGGTCCCACACCCCCTCACCCCCTTTTCACCCAAAACCCACCTTTACGTAGAGATGTTAAGATATGTACAGTCATCAGTTTGTTCAAAACCAATGAACAAAAAAAGTTTAAGTTGAGGAGAAAAATGTAAAATAAAAAAAAATAAAGAATCTATAATCATACTGTAAATATTAATGGAGAAGCTACGTAAGAGGAGCTTCTCTCACAAAGCTTATGTACAGTTTTCTTTTCTATAAAAACAATGATTACTCTGTTAAAGACTAAAATACTCCTGAACAGAATGAAGATTATTTTTCATGTCATGATGTGTGGATGTATGTGTTGTTTACTCCTGTTTCCCATCCTGTCTAAAAGACAATTAACTTACAAAATTTATCAAAATTGTCAAAAGGAAACTAACCTAACCTAGCATTCTTACACAACTTTCTTTTGTAAATTTTTTTCTTCCTGCCAAAATCATGCGGGCAATTTGTTGATGTAAGTTGACAAAAATGATGGTATGCTTTCTTCCCTTTGAAAAGTATTTTTTGTAGGCTCTCTTATGATTTTCCAAGCTGACTACATTTTACCTCGTTCTACTTACTAATCCCTCTTATGGATAATCTATCTGTGCCTTTAGTTTGTGAATGTTGACAATGTTTGCTCTAACTCTGTTTGACAGTCTTAACCGTGTTTGCATTGCTTTACTTTACCTTTTTCTTTCTTTTAGTATTCTTTTGTATTGTTTTTAAAGATTTGCATCTTCTTGTAGTGCCCTGTTTGTGATGAGCCTTTGCAGTGTTCAAGCTAGCACCTTGGCAAGAGGTTTATGCAGATTCAACTGACATCTGAATGTTATGTTTGTATGTCTTTAAAAAACTAATAGTAAAATAATATGATAAAAGGATGAGAAGCTCCCAGCAATATAGATACATTGCAAACAACCATGTTTCAAAACTAGAACACACACACAGACACACACACGCAGTAACTGACACTGATAAAAGAAGAACATTCAGTTGTTGTTGTTGAACTGTCAGGCGACTTTGTGCCATTGTGGTAACTGTATAAGACAAGTCAAAAGGCAAGGGACTAGGATCTTTGGTAGAGCCTACTGAAGTCACCATAGACAAAACAGCAATAAAGTAAATACAATTTAGCTCTGTTTTAATTCATTAGACCTTAAAAATGGCAACAGACAGTAATGAATAGAAATGTTGCCAGGTCTTTTTACCCAGTTGAGCAGGGGTTGGCAACCAGTCTTTTTCTTCCTTAGTTTTTTGGTTAGAAATTACTGAAAATGGCCAGGAATTTAGCTACATACATTTAATTTAGATTTGTTACCAAGCATTCCCAGAAATCAAATTAGAGATGTGATTGAGTCTCAATGTAATTAGGGTATGAAATTATTATTTTAAGATGCAATCTATTTTGGGGTGAAGTCGATTTGCAGTGGAGAAATTACTTTTTCTAATTATTATAATTATGTTTCGACCATCCATAACTAAAATATGTCCGTGTCTGAATCTAGTTGGCTACCCGTGCAACAGAGGAACACGACAGGGTGAACCTCTACCTCCATTATCATTTATATTGGCCAATTTGCCCAAAACACATCAGATAGAAAATTGTCACTTTATGCTGATGTCTCACTGCTTTATATTAGGAATGCATGGAAGTCACTGCCACTAGCTAAGAAAAATTAATGGAGACTGTAACAAAGTACAGAGTACAGGCCTTTGTGAAACCTGAGTTATTAGTAAGCACTTATTTGTCAAGCCCTGATTGTGTACAAATGATGCTAGACCAGCCAGGGTCCATTTAACTGGTGTGTAGGAGAGACAAGGTCAGCACTGAAAATATGTCCATAAAATAGGACATTTATTATTTAATTTAAAGTGTAGGAGTTTTAGATGTGGTCTGTTTGATATGTTGGCTCAACCTTGCACATCCCTTGTAGCCTTTTGATGCAATGTATACATTTTTATGGCTATTGTTTCTTTTCAGTTTTTGGTCTTGTTTGGTTGGTTCTGGTTTCATTGAATTTGCACTGGTATAGTATTTTTCAGTTCTTTATTATTTAAAACGTTTTATTGATATGATTTCCTTTTGTTTGTTTTCGTTTCTGCTTTGCTTTTTACGTAACTGATGTCATTATTTTGCAGTGTTGTGTTGATAAGCTACCGTTTGTCCGGTATGTCTTCTAAGTCTCGTCTGTTCTGTTTCTGTTTGCAGGAGGGGAGTTAGTCATTCCCGTACTTGTAGAGGATCCCATAGACATCCCTCCTGTCTCCACCCGTTCCCCCTTCATACCCCTCCCCCCAACCCTCCGACCCGTCCTCACCATTATCGAGACCACCAAAGAGTCCCTGGCCATGGCCACTGAGGCGGGGGTACCTTGCTTGCCGGACCGAGGCAGTGATGATTGTGATGATGGTGATGATGGTCTTGATGGTGATGGTGATGATGATGATGGCATGGTGATATCGGGGTTTGGCTCTGGCGAAGCTTTCGACTCTAGCCTGCCCCCCACTGACGATGAAGATTTTTACACCACCTTCTCCCTGGTAACAGATAAGATCTTGACTACGTCGGCCTATGAAGGTGGCTACAAAGCTCTCGCGCCAAAGTGGGAGGCCAAGGACTTAAGGCCTAGTAAAGCCTCAGAGGCAGGTAGGACTACACCCACACCATCTCAACCCGACCTCAGGGCCACTGTAGTGGACACGTCCCTCCCCTCGGACGGCACGCCACCCAAACTTCCCGCCGGGAAAATGAACAACCGCGAGGTGATCAAACCCCTACAGCCGGACGTGGTCCTGCTGCCTCTGCCCACCGCTTCCTTCGACCTGGACGGCACCAAGCCCCGCGGGCCGCTCATTACGTCGCCCATGCTGCGCTCGGTGCCTGCCGCGCTGCCCACCGTGCCCGTGGTGAGGCGGGTGCCCCCGGGGGCCTCCGAGGTGATCCGGGAATCCAGCAGCACGACGGGCATGGTGGTAGGTATCGTCTCAGCTGCGGCCCTCTGCATCCTCATCCTTCTTTACGCCATGTACAAGTACAGGAACAGAGACGAAGGCTCCTACCAGGTAGACGAGACTCGCAATTACATAAGCAACTCAGCGCAGACCAACGGCGCTGTGGTGAAAGACAAAGCACCCAGCGGGGGCGGAGCCGGCAGCAAAAGACCCAAAGACAAGGACAAGGAGTACTATGTATAGAGAAAAAAAGAGAGAAAATCTACCATTCCCACACACACACACACAAACACACAAATATTCAAAAACTGTTTGGAAAAAACATTTGACAGTACCATATTGGGAGCTGCAATTTAAAAAGGAAAAACTGAAAACCCTCTGGTGAGAACTCTAAGTGAATGAGTCCAAGTTGAAACATTTTCAAATGTACTGTGACCTAGAAGCACACTTATTATGATAAGCATCCAGAGGAGCAAGCTGCTATGTACACCTCTATAACACACCTTGTTGTTGCCAGGTGACGTAGCTCTGCCCAGAGACGTTGCCAGAGGTTTGGCAGTGTAAGATATTTTACTGTTACATCGCTATCCCTCCCAAGTGACTGTCCGAGATGATTTTTTTTTTTTGTCTTTTAATTTTTTTTTTGGCGTAAACAACCTTGTCCATTGTAACCCTGTAAAGAAACGAAAACAAATCTACCATCATTTGGGCCATTCTGAGCATGCATGTGGGATGTATGTGACATGGTGCTGGCGTCTGTAAGGGGCCAGAAGATAAAAACATAAATAGCATTAACATGGTACATTTCTAAACCTAGCAATGGTATTAGGGAAGAAGGTGTGCGTGTGTGACAGCTAAGGTGTCTTTTTTTCCAGCCCGATGCGTTTTAAGGGATGAGATGTTGTCAGGGCTGACCAGACAGTGCTCAATGAATTGTAGTGCAGCAATGTATCTACATTCTTTATTTCCACCCCCTCTCCCGGTCTCAAGTAAGGATTCGACTGCTATGCATGACGTCCACAATCACGATGGCATTCGGCCATGCTAAAGTGGATGCACCAGGCAAAATGCTATGTTTTAAAAAAAAATATGTTTTCCAGAACTTAGATCCTGATAGCATTTTTATTTCAGTGTATTCTGTTTTCCATAGACCACTGATTCAGTTATTTGTTCCATTCGGTTTGTTTTATTTCTCATGAATTCTGAGTTTTCTGGTGCAGTATTGAAAACACTGTGGCTAAAGGGGACTTTAGTGATATGTTGGTATTTCCATCTGTTGTCAAAACAAGACATGTTTACATACTTTATTACATCATAGCCATCTGACTTTGGCAGGTCAATATTCCACATAACATTTAAGTTTCTGTTGTTTTTTTTTTATTATTGTATTTCACAGACAGATGAGCTGATTTAATTCTCAATATCCTCCATGACAAAAATCAACCACTTTTTATGTTGGCTAAAACTGCTGATAAGGCATTTTTTGTAATGAAAGGAAAATGTTAGATTTAGAAAATCAAGTCTTTGGATGGTGTTTCTAAAACGCATGAGTATTTGACCACTGGAAGATGTCAATCAATTAGAAAAAAAGCCCTCCCCAGTATTGTACCAGGGCCTCCTGATGCTGGATTACTTTGGTTGTAATTTTTTAGATAAAAACAGTGAAGAGAAACCTGATAATAAAGAAAGAATCTGATGGATTTCTAAGACCCAGTGCTGGCACCTTACTAAGATACAGGATAAATATATATATCTTTTTTTTTACTGTGATCTTGTATTTGTTACTTCTTTTCTGTTTTGCTGTTCTTTTACATTTACGTTCCTCCCCTTATTGTGCAGTTTTCATTTGAAGTCTTATCATTTGTATGACAGTTTGTGCTGGCATTTTTTTGTAATTTATTTATTACTTAATTTACTTGATTCTTGTTCTGTTTGCATTCTAAGCAAATCTAAAGTCGGTGTGCACATTCATTTTGATTTTGTGTTACTACAGCTTTACAACCCATTACGTAACTGTTTTTGCTCCTTTGACTCCAGGCAAATCCCAGCAATAAAAAGTTCTTCCCAAAGTTTTCAATGGTAGAGTGCGGTTGGCGGTCTGTCACGTGATGTGGATGTGAATGTAAATGTAGTGTTTGTATGAGCTTTCAGGGGTACATTCATCGGTAAACGAAACAGGCACCATATGGACCGGTTCTAACGGTGCGAATGGCCGAGCTGATGCACCTACTTCCAGACCCGTTGTTCCACCATCCCATATTTTGTACAAATGGGCTAAAGTCCTGGTCATTATCTTGGAATAGCCTCGTTGATGGAAGTTACCAGAGGGCTGCAAGGAGTATATTCAGCTAGTATATTCAGCTAGAACACTTACTACATATTAACTCATTTATCCTGTGACTGCCAAGGGTAATAACAGGCTAACAGTTTTGTATTGATTTACAACAAAAAGTACTTCTACATCCACAAAGATTGAGCTCCTTATATAGGTCTTTTTCCTTCCAATATGGACCTTTTTAGACCTTCACTACTCATGGTTGGTTGGGCATAGTGAGATAGCTACTGTAGACGGAGAATGCATGGATGCTATATAGGAATCCAATTACATTGTGTTAGTGTCAATGAATGGGGTCAGTAGAAGAAGCCTCGAGTGCATCCATCCTTGATACCTGTGAGTCTTACTGACGGGGAAACAGGTACCCGACAGAGCCCCCCCCCCCCCCACCACCCCCCCAACTCTTTTGTGGTGCCCTTCAAATGTGAGCTCATGGTTGTGTGCTGTTGTGATTGATGGGTGAGACAGACTGATTTCCTTTTTCGGTCAAACGGGCAGAAACACATTACATAAATTTGCCCAAACAAATTGGATAATTCATATCTTAATTGACAGAAGAGAAAATAATTTACGATCAAATGAGCGGTTTTGTGTGGCTGCACAAGCTCACTGTGCTCTGTGTGGGGCATGGGCCCTCCAGAGGGAGTGGGGTAAGTTGATTTAAAGAAATTGCATTCTGCATCACTCCATCAAGAAAAATACACATCATTTTTTACAAAGATATCTACATATTTCAGGATGTCGTGTATACCTGGAAACAATCAAAATTCATATGAACATCCCAGTGTTTAAATCGTAGCTTGTCTCTTGGCTGAACTTAGTGCCGGGACAGGGTGGTTTCAGCCACACTGGGGTGAGAGGGTCAGACAGAACTGTATTCACGGAATGGAACTCTGGTAGATTGTGTATCCTAAATCCTTATGTCCAAATTCATATAGTTCCTGTTTAATACCACTTATCCTTCCACTTCTTGACCAGTTGTTTGAGGACGGAATGTTTTCATAATGTACAAATTCGTAGCCAAACTTTATGCAGCTACTACGTCTACGAAACTGGTCTGAGATGTTTAGAAGGTTAAGACTGTCATAAGATAGGTCCTTAAGCACCTCTGCTAATTCGTTTTTCCCACAGGTACTGCAAATGTGTTTTCTGTTTGTCACTGTACCTCCTCAGTGTCATTTAGTCCGTTTCTTCATCCCTTGCTGCAGTCTGGACGTCCTCTCGTTATTTCGCTGCAGGGACTAGACCTGGGTCCTGTAACGTGTATACACGGGGCATGATCATATGCTCTGTAACAAAAGACAGTAAAACAAATCTGGAGTTCATATGCATGACACATTGCAGGAACATTACGCTTACACCGGACAAAATGTTATCACACTCTGAATTACCACATGGCCTCTGGCACAAGCTACGCCATATCAAACATATGGACTATATTAGCCCACATAGCTACAAAGATGCAGTTTCAAGCTAGGTTTAGGACCTCATACTGTAGCTTATAGAAACACAAACTAAAAAAAATAATCTACTTTTGTTTAAATAGTAGAAATATGAAACTTATAAAAACAATAAATGTATGTAACCTTGTGAAAAATGTGAAATGTGTTTTTTTCTCCTTTCACACACATGATGAACTCTTACTAAACATTTGGTCACCTTTATTGTGGGTACATCCATTTCAGATTTCTTTTTTTCTTTTCTTTTTAAATCATGTCAGATCTTTTCAAATCACATCTTCAAAGCTGATCTGACTGGTTATGTTACCAATTGGTGGAACACATGAAAATGTTTTGCATAAAAAACCCTTGGGCTCAGCCCTACTCTACCCAACAACCTTTATATCCAGTATTAGCCATTCTACCAAAGAGCTGTGCTTTCCTCTGCTCCAAATGTCAAATCTAACAGCAACTCAAACTATAAAAGCTAGTTTTATAAGTAAATAGAAATTAAATACAGGCTCAAAAATCCCACACAAGTGTCTTTCCAGCATTGATACCTTTTAAATAAAGTATTACTCTTCGTTCCGCTGTAGGGCAGCATGCTGCTTCAGCCGTTCAGAGACACCCGATACACCAACAAAAAAAGCCGCTCTAAGGAAGATCAAACCTGACAAGTAGAACAAGTCAATATCACCTTAACACCAGGTTTAGAAAGGGCCAGATCATGCAACGTTCCGCAATCAAACCACTGTGCAGTTATCTTAGTGCATTGCTGCGTACACAATAACGAGGTTCGTCTCCAACCTCCCCATCCATCCATTTCCATCGTCTCCCATCAATACGGACACAGCGTTTAGTTCACTCCGCACAGCTAATTAACTGGTGCAATATGAACGCTCACAGCACCGTGGTCAACCTTATCTAGTCATCCCATGTTTCCAGTCCGGCTGGCGTAGGACAGTGTAGTAAGTATTGGACACAGTGCCATCTAGGGACTGAGAACAGGAGTGGCAGGCATATTTTTCAAGTAGACGCAAAGATCTTTAGGGTCATCCTTCTTTTTTGGAATGCAGTATTCCAGTCGAACATCTGCACCTAATTATGGCCAAGGGCGCTTAGAAAAGGATTGTCGACATTACTGTTAATGTAGATGAGGAGCACCAAGGTAATGGTAGTTATACAACTCACAAGACCTCCCATGAATACACAACACAAGGCTTTGGATATATACTGTAGTTATATAACATTAATGTAACTCCAAAACACACACTCCCTTATATAACACACACACACACGCACACACAGACTTCTGATGAACAAGGTTTGACATAGAGTGAGTTTTACAGAAACCCAGAGTGAGTTTAAACAAGCATGTCAGCCAGAATCAGATTGGTATAGCTGCTCCACTGTGCTATGAAGAAGAGAGATGGAAGGAGACAAAAAAGACAATCAGAACTAAAAAAATACAAAATAAAAACGACCAACAGCCAAAACATTGGCTCAGTGGAGCTCGGAGGCCTGTAGGGATTGACAGGAGTGTGTTCTCGTGTGTGTGTGTGTGTGTGTGTGTGTGTGTGTGTGTGTGTGTGTGTGTGTGTGTGTGTGTGTGTGTGTGTGTGTGTGTGTGTGTGTGTGTGTGTGTGTGTGTGAGATCTACAGCCAAACTACTGTGTATTTTGTGTGTGGGTGTGTATGTGTGTGTCTGACAGGCTGAGTTGTACTGTGTGATTGGATTCAATGAGAATCCAAATGAAGCATTAAGCATCCCAGACCCAGTACCTCTCTCCCAAGACCTGGCCCGGCCCACAGGCAGCCTCTGCACAGACAGACAGATGGAACGGTAAAACAGTAACCCGCCTGCAACAACACACACACACACACACAGTGTTAAATAAATATACACACTCACACACCATAGGGGCTGCAGCCTGCAATTACCCACTCACACGCGTCTGCATTGAACACAATATGCTCCCAGCCAGATCTCAACCCAGTGCCAGGGGGCTTAAGGTAGAGCAGCAGAACTGCAGAGCTGTCTGACTCAATGGGTTTGTAATGCAAGCCAAATAGGTCTGTTCCAACGGGAGCCGGCTGTGTGTACTGTGTTGATACTGTAAAGGCTTATGCCACGAACGACCAGTATAACAGCCCAGTCTGTACTATACAACCCCTCCACCTACCAGTATAACAGTCCAGTCTCTACTATACAACACCACCACCTACCAATATAACAGTCCAGTCTGTACTATACAACACCACCACCTACCAATATAACAGTCCAGTCTGTACTATACAACACCACCATATAACAGTATAACAGTCCAGTCTGTACTATACAACATCACCATCTACCAATATAACAGTCCAGTCTGTACTATACAACCCCTCCACCTACCAGTATAACAGTCCAGTCTGTACTATACAACACCAACACCTACCAGTATAACAGTCCAGTCTGTACTATACAACCCCTCCACCTACCAATATAACAGCCCAGTCTGTACTATACAACCCCTCCACCTACCAATATAACAGCCCAGTCTGTACTATACAAGCCCACCACCAACCAGTATAACAGTCCAGTCTGTACTATACAACACCAACACCTACCAGTATAACAGTCCAGTCTGTACTATACAACCCCTCCACCTACCAATATAACAGCCCAGTCTGTACTATACAAGCCCACCACCAACCAGTATAACAGTCCAGTCTGTACTATACAACACCACCATATACCAGTATAACAGCCCAGTATGTACTATACAACCCCTCCACCTACCAGTATAACAGCCCAGTATGTACTATACAACCCCTCCACCTACCAGTATAACAGCCCAGTATGTACTATACAACCCCTCCACCTACCAGTATAACAGCCCAGTCTGTACTATACAACCCCTCCACCTACCAATATAACAGTCCAGTCTGTACTATACAAAGCCACCATATACCAGTATAACAGTCCAGTCTGTACTATACAACACCACCACCTACCAGTATAACAGTCCAGTCTGTACTATACAACACCAACACCTACCAGTATAACAGTCCAGTCTGTACTATACAACACCACCACCTACCAATATAACAGTCCAGTCTGTACTATACAACACCACCACCTACCAGTATAACAGACATGTCTATACTGTATATTTTCAAATGGTCAGATTAATTCAGACTGATCTTGGGTACAGTACCCATATCTACAACTGCAACCAGGGCAACACCCTTCACGAGTCTGGATGAGTACTAAAGTTGACATAGTATTGCTGTGTTCAATTTGAATGAATGAATGAATCCAAAGTAACAGGGGCTTGGGTGTATTTACAAATAGCCAGCTGAGCACTGTAGTTTTATGCAGAGTGTGTCTGTGTCTCTCTGTGTGTACGTGACTGTGTGTTACCAATTGCATGCATACATTTGTGTGTTTGTGTATGCGTGCACTGCCAGTCACTAGTTGGCTTTAATTCACCAGTATCATTCAAGACAACACACCTTAAAGACCTGATTAATGTTCCCTTTCTGATTTAATGGAGGGAAAGAAACTTCACTAATGAACTCTTAAGTTATTTGAATACATGACTTTTCGGTTTAAAATATCTTTGAATATAACTAATAAAATAGGCCTACTGCCAGTTAGCCTAGCTCACTAAATGTGTTGATTTCTTATATAATTGAAGGAACATTTAACCACAAAATCTACTCTAAAAAATATTGAACAAATTAATTTCGCAGTAGAATCATTATTGAAAACAATGCTGTTTTAGATGTTACCCCCCGGGGACAGAAGTTAAGATGCGCTGTATACGCATGTGGAGCCGCGGAACCTACAGTAGCTGACGTCTGTCTGTGATAACAGCATAGAAACACATAACATGGCCGCTAAAGAATGTTGCCGCAGCGGGGAAGTTCAGAAGCAGAACAAAAACCCACCACCCGCGACCAATTAATTTTGACCCGCGACATTGTTTGAAAAGTAGCCACATTTTTCGTGAAAACCGCGGATATGGCAACATTCCCGTTTACCTCGCGTACAAACAGTAACACATATTTACCAGTAGAAATGACTGCTTATATCGGTAATTTCTTTTAGACACGCCAATTCTGTACCATGGTTGTTTGTACTGTATCTGGTTGTTTTCTGTTTGTAGGACACCATCATATGACATCTTTCAATATTTAATTCCACAGGTGGTTTTAGATGAGCAACGTTCAAATCGTTTGCCGTTTTAACAACAGTGGCTAACTGTGGCAATGAAGAGGAGATTTTCCATTTACCAATAATCACAGATCTCCAAAGTACCCACAATGAGCAGTACATTTCCACGGTTTGGTACATCTGATGGCTCTATCGATCAAGGACAACCACCGACTAAATGTTAAATTGATTTGTAGCACGTATAACATGGGCTCTTAAGCTGCGTTTACTGTGAGGAAAGCCCAGAACTTTTCATAAGGTTTGTCACAAGACAAACATCTTTACGCCTTTGCATGTGAAGGTTAAACGAAAATCTCCGAACTCTTTAAGCTGCAGGCTATGGACCTAGACTCTCAGAATATCCATAAACCAAGGACTGTAGCACAATTTAAAACGTGAATCCGACAGAACATTTCAGTCCATAGGGAAGTTTCCATAAGGATTTCCATCAGACATACAGTGGAGGGAAAGTACAGTATTCAGCTTTGAAATGTTATAGATGAAGCAGCAACCATAACTTGGTCTGGCCCTGAGCTAGAGAATATTACTATGCGGTCCTGGGTGTGAAATCTCATCTGCACAACACGTGACAGAAATTCAATACATTGACATTGAAAAGACAGAACTTCCTATACTTTTTCCCCTTCTTTTTAACTGTTCAGCAGACGTGTTTGCTGTTCTGAAGTGCAGATGCAGTTGGTAAATGTAATTTAAACTAAAATGAGACTGGAGTGGACATAAACATATAAACATAAACCCATGCTACTAGTCCTTTTCTCAACAGATGGACAACGACAACAGCGTTTGACGCACCACAGAGACTTACGAGCCTTAGGCAGCAACACTTCACTTTGAAATGGATGAGTCAATGGCTCTGGGAAATGAGCCTTTAAGTCCTGTGGAGTTTTTTCCGTTATTGTATAAATTCTTTATTCATATTCATTTTATTTGATATAAATATACATCTATCATGCTCATTGGCATAACTTTTTTTTCAATAATAAAAAAAAATATTTTCAGCAAACAATGCATTAAACAAAATATAATAAGAAACAAATATCAAGGGAAATATTATAGTAGTGGTAAAAACGCACAGTGACTTGTCAAGTCTGTTAAATAAATGCTATGCCACAGCACACATGCAACATAGCATACTTAGTTAATACATAGGATACAGTTAGAAAAGGCACCACTGCTTTCACAGAATGTCAGCATAAATAAGATGTCAACTTCTTAAAACACACTGATATGAGAATATTAGTTCACAAAAGACAATGGAATAAAAAGGTAAACATTAGCAATTATATCAGTGTTCTTACAAAATCAAATGGAAATTTAATTTCTCTATATAATGTTGGCATACTTTGGCTTATAACTGGACCTTCAAATTATTTCTATTAAAACATAATGGGATATGAGGCTGCGTATGCTTTCTTTGCACAAAGTAACATTCAATAAAAAACATCATTATTATCAGTTAATAAAAATCTACAGTTGTCTTTCACAGTACTACATTTGGTGGATGTCTTATAGGATACCCCAAAGCTGTAACCTTTTAAAATAATCATAAAATGACCAGTGTGCTTGGACTTATTCTTTGCTTGGCTGCTGTGGTCTAGGCTGGCTGCTAGGTATGGAGCTTGGTTTGGCTGGCTGTTGTGCAGCTGAGGTAGTCAAGGAAGACTGTTGTGGTGATGCATTGTAACCAGGCTACTGCATAGATGGCTGTTGGTTGTACACAAGGCATAAGGTTGGACAGATGAGCCACCGCAATCTTTGCCAATATTGTCCCTTTGACCAAGTTAAAACAAGCTTTTCCCTAAGTGAGACGTATAAGCAACTATGACGTAAGGCAGGTTGATGAACATGGGACCGGTGTAAATCCCCGATGATAGCCGAGGTGGTAGTGGCCACTATGTCCCAGTGCTGGGGAGGCCACAGTTGGTCTGTCATCGGGCACCACTGGCCGCAGAAGAGCCCGGCAGGTCATGACCTTTTGCGCCGAAGTCTAGACTGCAGTCTGGAGAGACCAGGAGTTTGGGCGGAGCTGAGGACCCGCAGGGAGAAAGGGAGGAGCAAAACCTAATTAGTCATGTGTTAAGGCCGTTTAACACGACGCCCTGTGTCTGTCATTTTAATGATTCATCGGGCGCTCTTCCAACCAGCGCGGTCAGCTGTAAAACAAGCATGTATCCAGTCCATTTCAAGTGCAAGTGTTCAGGAGGAGACCTGAGGTGTGTTTGTACATACGTGAGGTGTCAGGGAGCTGGGAGCTGGTGAGGAAAGAGCTGTGGCCTCTGATGGAGGAAGACAGAGCAGCCAATCGAATGCTCCGAGTTGTAGCGTCCAACTTGTCATCCTGAAAGGGTGTATTCACATCCACATACCATCACATCCTCTACAATCGCATCTAACCGCCAAAATAATCCTTGTTCTGGGTGAGCAGGGTTTCATTCCAGCTTACATGCCTGATTCAATTAAGCAACATCATCAAGGTCTTGATTAGTGGAATTAGGCAGAGCAAGAAAAAGGGGGAAAAAAAACACTTCAGTGCTTACTTTGTAGGTCAAGGACCAGTGCAAAGCCAGAACAGCAAATCTGTATTTTGCACTGAAACAGATTGCTGCTAACTACAATCAAAGTGAAAGCTAAGTACATAAACACTTTCCTTTATTCTACTTTACTTAAATAAACTCCCGGTGGGTGGGAAGCTATTAGGCACTAATGCAATCAGTACTTATGGCTAAACAGGAGAGTTGTTTGGTGACACAGTAGAGTTGCCTGGCAGATAAATTCACTTGAAGAAGTGGCTAGGATGTGGTTGTGTGTGTGTGTGTGTGTGTGTGTGTGTTTCTCTACGATTTCGAGGGAATAAACGCGCTGGCGGCAATCTGCTGTCAACAATGTAATGGTGCCTCTCTGTTGGCCGTGTAAGAAGATCAAAATGAGGATGAGGACTGATTGACAGTTACCACCGTCTCTGTGACTCCTGTCGGCCAATACAGAGCTTGGACATGTTCACACAACATCCAGATGGAATGTCTTAAGGGCATTTTCAACTGGGGTCTCTGGGGGCGAGAATATGAAGTGCTCTTTGAACAGGCCTAGTAATAACAATTCACTGAAATAGTGTTGGGGTACCCTGCACTCCTGGATCTGTCGTTTGGACTCGTCCAGCTGGTGTTGAAGGGCTCCAACGATCTCTTTGTATTTGACGTAACGCTGTTCCACCAACTCCTTCTGCCGCTGAGACTCCTATTGACACAGCATGAACACAGTTACTGACCACAAAACACAAACCAGGCATGACATGAGACTCCTATTGACAAAGCATGAACACAGTTACTGACCACAAAACACAAAATGTTACAACACAAACCAGGCATGAGACACAGCAAAAAATACATTGGGTGTTGAGGTTGCCTCTTACTACAGGTCAAGAGTCAGGGTGGATATCTTATGTTGATGTATTTTATTTAAGCAAACTATTTATTGAGAATTTGTAGAGCTTCAGACACAAGGTGTCCTCTCTAGACATATAGCTAGCTATACAGAACATCACAGGTCTCCAGGGAAAAACCTTACCTCCAGGTCTTTAAAGTTCTCCAGCAGACACAGCTTCTCAGGAACTGACTCCAGGTGATCCAAAGCCAGCCTGGTGCTCTGAAGAGACAGGAGGTCAGTAGTAGATCAACACTCAGTCTCATGTTGTAGCTTTGCTTGTGTGTTTCGGATCATCCTGTTGCAAGATCCAATACAATTGCATTTATGTTTATTTCAATTACATAAATGGTTTCAAAATAAACTATTGTGCGATTTGTTAAATTGGGTTACCTATCTACAAAATGGAATTTAGCTCAGACATTTCTGTGTCCAAATATGTATAAAAAAATAAAAACTTTCCATGGGATTTCTTTGCATGACAAGTTTGAAAAAAACTAAAGTGCCATGCTAGCATTTTAGCTTTCTACATAATTAATGTAAGTCTACAGACTTAAAGCATTTGCAAAGACCACAACCTAAGTAGCCCCATCGAAAAATAACTAATATTACAATTCACACAACAAATGTGTCCCCGGTCTATTTACTGGGCTTAACGATCACTTCTAACAGGCTTGTGTTGCATTGCCAACTGGGACATTAATTGCCATACATCCCATTCAGAATGAGCCTATGTCCTGAATGTCACCCCATTCCTTACAACTGTACTGTTAAGGGAGTCGGGTGCCATTTTGGGACTAAACGTGTACGTCGCCGAGACATTAAAAAGGCAGGGCAGTTATTTCACATTACACATATTGTTCCGTTGATCAACGTGGCCAAAGCGAAACCAGCTCACTGCCTGATATATCAGCGACCTTCCAGCCTTTCAAGGCGTGCACGCACACATGCACACACACACACGCACGTCAATACCCTGTACCACAGTGTTAAGCAGTGAGCAGGAATGACCCGACTGGAAAGGTTTCTTTAGTGAAGCTAATTCATGTTGAGGCGTCCAGTCGCAAAACCTAATTTTGATGAATACAAATAAATGATCACAACAGAGCAGTCCATAAATCAGGGGTTGGCAGCCAGCCCGCATGGGATATCTGATTGGGAAAAAGTTTAAATAAATAAGTAAATGTATTAGAATAAAAGTTTTCAATAACATGTTAATAATAACATATTTTTTATTTAGGAAATCCGTTCTAAATTACCTCCACAAGCAGACATTGTGATTGTCAACATATAATCAAGCTTTTAAATCATTTTTATTTCAAAATAATCTCCTTTTGGTGTAAATTGTGGTCAATTTACGGTGTAGAAATGATGATATATATATTAGATTATGTACTCTCCCCTGGTCCAATAGACAGCCCACGCAAATGTAGTTTATAGTCTACTGATTTCATACGTCATTATTACACCCTTAAGAGAAGTGTTTGTTTGGGTTGAGGGGATCAACAGTGTGTGACTGGGGTGATGGGATGATATAAACCTGGTTAATATCAGTCTGTAGATCCTTCCATATAACTGATCAAGTTGGCTCTATGGGGACTGAATTATGCTCTATGCTTCCATAATCACTAACAACTTAACATTTTGAACTTGGGCATCAGAGTTTCAAACAAACCTGCTCGAGGGTCGAGTAGGCAAAGGGAAAATGAGAAGTCTTCTTCGAGAAAAGGTTAATGAAACATGAAAACCATCTCACCATCTCCAGATCCAGGACGCGATCCTGAAAAGACAGAGGAAAACAGTTATTGTTACTGTGCACTGACCATTATATCAGTGACTTAAACAATGTCCAAGTAGTTTCAAACAGAGTGTCAGCCGCCCGGCACATTGTGACGAAGTGGGAGTCAGTGACAAGTGATCCCATAGAGGAGCAACAGGGGGAGGAAACAGCAGAAGCTGCGGAGAACACCTCCCTGCCATCACTCTCCTCTCATCCGAATCCTGACTGATGTTTTCCCTCTAATGATGAATAAGTAATCGGATGAGTCTTATGAATCGGATGAGTCTTAAGAATCGGATGAGTCTTATGGGCCTGTCCCTCATTCGTCCTCACACCTGCTACACCCCCTCTCCCAGCTCCTACTGTCCTACAACTGCCCTGGCTGTTGGGAAGCAGAAGAGGCGTGTGTGTGTGTGTGTGTGTGTGTGTGTGTGTGTGTGTGTGTGGGGGCGCGCGCGAGGCTCCTCATTCCTCTTAATTAAAGACTTGCTGGGTCTGAGGGGACTGATTAATTATAGCAGATGCACAAGCGCAGACACAGATGGGCCTAATGTACACAGATGAACACACACACACACACACAGACTCATTTGAGGACAAATGGAAAACATAAAATCCCTGTGTGACTGAGCAGGACTGCGGTAACGTCTGGGACGGGACGTGGCGTAAAGCGATGTTTAACGGGAGATAACAGGTTGATCTGTGGGACTCCGTGTTTTGGGTCCCAGCTCGGCACGCCGCATTGCTCAGAGAAGCGAGGCCTGACACAGGTTTCTGGCTCACCTGAAGACCTCTCATCTCATCCTCCTTCCTCCGAGTCTTCTCAAGGAGACCTGGGACAAACACATTGATAATTAGCATCTAACAAAATACCCAAATAGACAGAGGTAAATGGGGCCCACTGCCCTAACACCGAGACTAGCCATGATATCCATATGCATGTTTACACCTGGCATTAACGAGATGGCCCCATCACCATCTGATCTAGATTTGTCTCATGGATCCATGCATCTACTCATGGATTTAAAATGTATCACTCATCTGCCTACTGTGTCTGGGTCCGTCTGCGTATTCCATTTACAACCAACCTGCATTAGATCACCCAAGACACAGGTTGTATAGGGCCTACAGACTATTATTGTCTGACACTCATCATTATCGCCAGCTCAGCCAACAGTTTAAGATGTTAGGCGTAATGCTATCCCGCTCTACCTTGTCCAGTGCTATATAAATCAAAGTGTTCTGAGAATTTCACCAATTCTCCCCAAGCCACCACACAAATTAGCTGAGTGTTTGAAAAAGTCCTCCCATGGCACCCCAAGTCCTCAGCACCCTCCACAGGCTACCAGTTGAAGCTCACATCCACCACGAGGCCGTGGTATGGAGCAGTAAGGGAACAGTTCACACCCTATATCCCTACTCAAGCTCTTATTTCGGCAACCTCCATCCCACCCCCGCCTCGGTTCAGTCCAACTTCTTCATCATGGCACTCCGATGGTGGGACCTGATGCCCCTTGATGCTAGGACAGCAGTCCCTGTCAGAATATTGAAAATAACTGAAAATAACACAGCAAAAATGACTGGGTGAGTAAGTTTTGGGTCACTGTCCATCTGTTAGCTGAAGCGCCGTCCAATCAACTTTGCTGAATGTGTCTGAATCTGAGCAGACAATATATCCCTATAGACCAGAATTCATCACATCATCAATAAACATTAGTGACCCAGTGCCATTGGAAGCCATGCATGCCCATGCCATCATACTGCCTCCACTGTGTTTCACAGATGGTGTGGTATGCTTCGGGTCATGCGCTGTTTCAAGCCTTCTCCATACTTTTCTCTTCCCATCATTCTAGTACAGGTTGATCTTAGCTTCATCTGCCCAAAGAATGCTATTCCAGAACTGGGCAGGCTTATACATATTTTTTTTGGAAAATCCTAATCTTGAGGCTTATGAATGGTTTGCACCTTGTGGTGAACCCTGTATTTGCTCTCATGAAGTCATCTCTTTACGGCAGACTTGGATAATTATATACCTACCTCCTGGAGAGTATTCTTCACTTGGCTAGACATTGTAATGGGATTTTTCTTTACCAAGGAAAATATCCTACGATCATCCACCACTGTTATCTTCCGTGGACGTCCAGACCTTTTTGTGTTGCAGAGCTCACCAGTGCGTTATTTTTTGATTTGGCCAACTGTTGATTTGGCCACTTCTAATGTTCCTGCTATCTCTGATGGATTTTCTATTTTTTGGGCCGGTTTCACTTGCACTGAGATCTCCTTTGACCTCCTTTGATTTGTTGTAGGTTCACAGCAACAGCTTCCAAATGCGAATGCCACACCTGGAATCAACTCCAGATCTTTTACCTGCTTAATTGATGAAGAAATAATGAAGGAATAGCCCACACCTGTCCATGAAACAGGTTTTGAGTCAATTTGTTTAATTACTTTTGGTCCCTTGAAAAAGAGGGGGCTACATATTGAAGAGCTGTAATTCCTAAACCCTTCCCCAATTTCGATATGAATACCCTCAAATTAAAGCTGAGGTTCTGCATTTTAAGCCCATATATTCATTATTTAACTGCTACTTGAATATATGTTGGTAAACAGCCAAAATAAAAAAACTTGTGTCAGTGTCCAATTATTTCCAGACCTGTATACACCTCAAATACTTCCATCCTCAAGAGCAGTCCAGAATGAACACATATTCAGGCAATTTCTGGCAGTGTGGATTTGTATCCATATGGGACAGCTCTGTTTCCATGTGATATCAGACAAAAACGCCAGTGGCAATTTGTTTCTTCAGAACACCATGATCTTCCCATTTCCGGAAGAATCAATCATTAGTAGCCTACCTGGCCAGTGTGATTGTTTTAGAGAGAGGAGAAACCCTGACGTCGACTCAATTGAAAAACTTTAATTCACTTTTACAATATCAGCACAATGTGCATCTATGAGCCTAAATATTACTACATCAGTTGTTATTGTTAACACAATATAATTCAAACAACATTAATTTAAAGATTATTTTAGATTCACACTAGCAACGAGAAACTCTAGATGCACCGTAAGGTAAAACACATGCACACGCAGCACTGTGGTCAGCCCAGTAACCTGGAAGGCATATGAACTCACTGACAATGTTGTTTACCTGGTAACTAAATTGTGATGATCGCTGCTGAACAACTTTTGTTGCTGATGACAGTGGAATTGTTTCAGTGCCAATGTGAGAAGTTTATAGTACCTTCCCAAGGACACAATTTAATTCAGAAGGTGGCGTGCAACAACTGCCATTTTTGTTTACACTCTAAAAAATTCTCAGAAGAAAATCTGGCATCAGGTCTCTTTCATCTGCATAAAACTACTGTAGTGACGTAAAAAAAAAAGACATTTGACTACCTCCGAAAGCAGGGAGATAAATCTAATCACAATCCATTTACAATGCCCCATTCAATGATCTTCATCTGTAAAAAAAATTAATAGTATAACAAGAATATCTGTAGGACAGAAGACGCATGTTTGAAGTGAACCAGGTGTACATGGGGTTAGTGTTTTTTTTTTTTTTTATATTTTAAACAACCTCGCTCCAATCGCTTACACTCCAGAAACTAGGTAAAATCTAATAAATTCCTGCTCCATTTGTCTCTGAGTCCCTCAGTGCTCTCTGTCTAGGTTGTGAGAGGAGGCTGCTCCCAGCTCACACATTCAATATTCAATCAGCAGGCACTGGATGACTGCTTTCTACCCTGGTCCCTCGGTCCCTGCCACCTCTGACACACACACACACACACGCGTAGGCATGCGCGTGCTTGCACCCCCTCCATCTTGAGCCTATTCAGCCAGGACACCGTGCCACCACTCGAGGAATACCCAAGCAGCTACTGAGCCACTTTGCCAATCTCCAAATCGCACCAGCGAGACTGGCAGACTAAATGGGTCTAAAGACGACGGGCCATGACATGAGAGAGAAAGTCAAAGCAGAGTGCCAAAGTGGCTTCTCTCCTCACTCAGTAAGTCTCTCTGTTTAATCTAAATGAGGAAGTCTGTTATTGAGCCGGGATGTGTAATCCAGCAGCTATCCACCACAGCCTGTGATTCAGTAAAAAGGAACATGTTAAAAGTTAGACTTTTAAGTGAAAAGATTCAGCTAAAAAGTATCACAGAAGTGATTGAGAAGGGAAAAGTTACGTTGGCCGACCACAACTTTAAGGCAGCTAAAACTGGCACTCGCTGCCACTGACAGCAACCAATAGCTTCCACAGAAAATGTGCAAAATAACTTCTGATGATCAAAGCATGAGTGGACTCAGTGACCTATAAATCTAGATTGTATTTGTTCTACCAAAGATCTAACATGTAAGATGTCTTGCAGTGTGTTCCTAATGAGAGAGAACATTTCCAGATGGCCCAATTACATTTTCTGTTGTTTTGTGCCAAATGGTTTCAAAGATGTCAGAGTAGACAGCAGTCAAAGAAATCCCTGACTTTGGAAAAGCTTGGAATTTCTTGGACGCTTCAGCAGGGGGAGGACATTTTTTCCTGGGGAGGTTGTTGCTTCAGTCAGACAAAGTTCCCAACAAATGGTGAGAATGGTTAAGCAGGGCTTTACATTAAAGGAACTTGTGCTCATAAAAAAATAAATGTGTACTGCAGATAAGCTTGAAATGCTAACAACAGCTGTAATGGAAAAATCTAACTACTAACTTGCGAAATACACTCACTGAAAAGATCTCCCTCTACTAAGTTAATGGCAGTCTAATATTAACAGCAGGAAATGAAAAGAAAGACTCTGGACTGATTTCCTGCGTCAGCCCCATTTTCTCCTCCTGTCAAGCTGACAGTGTCAGCAGCCTGATATGCTGGAACATTGGATGCGCAGTGGGAGGCAACCCGTCTTTCTAGCGAGACTGAGTAAACAGCATCATTATTAGGGTGTCTAAGCTCTAAAATAGCACTACATTAGGTCCGTTTTGTGTAGGTTCCAGCCAGCCAGGCAGAGATGATGGGCACAGCCCATTTAAATGAGAGTGGCTGATTAGGTCGCTGTCTGGTCCTGTCTGTCTAAAACAGTGGGAGGGAGGCATCCTGAATTAGACTGAGGTTCCCCTGGTTGTTGTGATGAACGCTGCTGAACCCTGCTCTGCAGGCCCCAGTCTAACTATCTATCCAGAATTTAGAATAGACCCTGCGAGAAGAGGAAGAGACAGAAGAAAGCTTTCCTGGGTTGACGGGAATGTGTGGGAGGAAGAAATGTAAAACGGGGTAGTGAATTTCAGGTTGAACAGGGCTTACTGCTTTGAAATCCCATACTTGATTTTCCCTTATAAAATGTTTTGATCAGCCCGCACACAAATGCCCATTAAATATAACCCCAGACCTGCCAAACTTGAGGAATTTTTATGAGTAGCACTTCAGCGTAGCGGCGGCACCCTCTGCCTTGGACGATGAAACCCACACACCACTTAATCAGAGGGAAGGGTCTTCTCAACCTAATAACGCTGTTGACACAAGGCTGCCTAAGTGGGAATTGAAGGCTAAAGATTTAAAAGCACTTGGTAATTGGCTTTTCTTTAAATGTACAAACAGTGTTCTCAACATGGTCACAGTACAGCTACTGCAGGCCTGAAGTCGTTATTAAGGAGTTTGGTGTGACAGCCATCCCTTTTTGGCAAACATTTAAGCATAAATGTCACGTCCATAACCGTAGTTTCAAATTCTATCGATTTAGCAACACAGTAGTCTAACATCAGGGCTCGATAATAATGATGGCCCGTTTGGCCTCAGGCCAGGAAAAAAACTGGGGCTAATCAAACTAGCAAGTCACTGTCCTGCTCGGACCACCGCAAAAAAAATTTGCCATTGAAAAATAATAATTGCATTATAAACTCGACATCCTCCAGTACAAAACTACCTTGCAGCTTCTTTTGCCAAGAGTCAAGAGTTGAGCAGTGTGACTCGTGGCTGTCTGGTATTGTTTTAAAAACTTGTCACTCAAGTCACTCAATTGAAGAAGGCAGCAAAGGACAACTAGGAGCTCAAATATATATATTTTTTACCTCAGTACAAAAAGGACGGTACAACGTCAATGGAACTCAGATGCACTGTCGTCAGTCCTAAGTTCCCTGCTAGAGCAGACAAATGTCGGACTTTTTACAAAGGCACTGACATCCCCTGACCAGCCATGCCAATAGCAAACAGCGCCTGGTCAGCATCACGGCCAAGCGGGTGGCTGACAATCCGTCTTCAGGGCCCTTGGTTGTATCAGGAATTTAAATGCAGATGCCCATTGGGTGACATACTGTATAACAACCATATACCTAGTAACTGATGGACCAGCCAGTCGCCTAGTTCCCTGGGGTGAATGAGATAGTGTTTTGTTTAAAAATCTGTTTTTTGTTTGAAAGTCAAATGCTTTTTAGACTTATCCTTTTATTCATATTTATAATTAGAAATGTTATGAAAGAAATATACAAATATTTTGTTTTATATATCCAGAATGTAAAGTAACAAAAGTATTTGGTTCAATGTTGTAACACTGATAAACAACAACTTTTGAAGGAGGGACAGAAAAAAAAATATCATTGGGGCCAGTAAGTTTCAAACCCACTGGCCAGTGGCCACATTTTTTAAACATTGAGCCCTGAACATTGTTTAAAGTCAAACAAATAAATGTTAAGGTGGTCTTAATGAGCCCCTTAATGCCCATCAAGTTAATCTAGATGTCATTAAGTACACAGCATACCTCATTGTTCCGTAACTTAGACATTTCAACATTTATATTCATACTTTGGATTTACATTTACACTAATGGCTTGTTGTAAATAGGCCCATATGACATGTAAACTATGATAAACCAAAAGTTAAAATATCAAGACTTAAAAATGCACTGCAATTCCCGAAAAATACTTAAAAGCAGTAATTGGCCAGTTGAATTATTCAGTCAATATCACCCTCTTATCTTATCCCAACTTTCCACCTGTAGAATGCATGACTACAATCTGAGGCCCTGGACAACAATTGGTCGTCCGAATGAAGAATACAAACTTTCAGATACATGGCTATGGTGAGGGACGGCATACTGCAGTATAATCTGGCATCCTTTCATCACTGTTTTTGGGGGAAATTCTGAATAATTCACTGTATGCAATATTGTAAAAATATGCATAAATGACTAAGAAAAATAAATGCAATGACTAATAGCATTTGGATAATGAAATAACAAAGGTTACGTCCTTTTCCCGATCTTCAGCCTTAACGTAATCCATCATTCCTCCCTCTACGTTACCATTCAGTCAATATGTCTTATCATTGGAAGTGAACTGACAACTAGGCTATTATTTCATAATTAGCATCCGGCTGTTGATATATGGCAATATTACGAGGACGGATCAAGAACTCATTAATTAACTTAGGCCTGCTAATCTTTAAAAGTATAACTTTCTGTATTACTTGAACAGCACTCTGACAGTCCGTATCCACTTTGGTGAACTATCCCGACACACTCATTCCTCTGCTGGACCCACACTCTGGATCCTACCAAGGCAAAACCAAAGCAAATGTCGCCCGTTAAATAGGCTACGCGGATACACTCCTTCAAGAGCAGAAACGCTGATGTCGCTGCAAGTGAAAACACAGCAGGAATGACAAAATACCACATATATTAAGCACAGACGCTCAACTGGATCAAATGAAGCTCCTAAATCTGTCAGACATACCGACAGCAACAACGACACTCACACAAAATAGTGAGAAGCTCAATAGGACGCTAGCTATGTCTGACAATTCATTAGGAAGCAGCAACCCTCTAGAAGGGAGAAACCAGTCTAAAAGGGCCCATATTATTGCAGCTCACAAAATAATATACATTATAGATTAGCGCTCAATTAAAAAATAAAGAAATTATTAAATGAATGGGATCCAGCCCAGGGCTACCTCTCTTCTCAGTACTGATGGAGTGAAGTAGTTTTTCTTGCTGGTCCAGTCTCTGTAACAGGGCCTGTTGTTCTGAATCTCGGCTCTGTCTCAGCTTCTTCAGCTGTTCCCGGGCCTGCTGGACCTGCCCACGCAACCTCCTCTGTTTGTCCTCTCGTTCGGACACTTCTTCACACAGCCACTGCAGCTTGGTCTGAGACAAACACACAGTTACACAGAGATCCATTTTACAAACACGCACACAGATTCCTCTTCCTGGAAGATTGGTACTGAAGTACCAGGAATTTACATTTGTTTTTGTTAAATGTCTGCCAATTGTCACATTTTGTTATTTATTTAGTGTGACAAAAAGAAGATGAGAGGTTTGCGTGGAGTCAGCTTTTGTGGATTCAAAAAAGAAATCATAACTCAGTCATATAGAAAATGATAATCCAGTCATGTGAAGTCTAATAATGATAATGCAGCCATATAGAAACAGATAATGATGTCATATAAAAAATGATAATGCATTCACCTGTAAAGTGGAAAGTAATGATAATGCAATCAATTGTAGTCTGGTTGGTAACAATAGTCATACACAGTCTGGTAGCTGATAGACATGCAGGGCCTGATAATGATAATGCAGTCTGGTAGGTGATAATATTCAGATGTGGCATGACTGATAATGATAATGCAGTCAGGAAGATAATGACAATGCAGTCTGACAGATAATGATAATGCAGTCATACACAGTCTAAAAGAAAATGTCCCACCTGCAGGGAGTCTCCAGTCCCTCACATTCTCAGCCAATATAAAAAAACCTGATGAACTTGCAGGTCCTTTTTCCAGCGACAGGCAGGTAGGTCAATGCTATTATGTATAGAAGATGGATGGTGTGGTGTACCTTGGTTTCAGCCAACCAGCGATGAGGGTCTTTCTGGAGTCCAGGATTGAGGGACATGGCCTAGGAAATAACACAGATGGTTAGGCCTAGAGTGCCCATCAAATGAAACATGTCTTAAGTGTGTAAATTCTTTTTGGAAGGAGTAGAAATCCCTCAGCACTTTAAAGCACTCCCAACCGCCTGAAAATGCTGAGGTTGGGACTTCTAAATGGTCAATTACAGCAAGATCACAAAAGGTGAGCCAAGTGGGGAGAGAGAGACAACATTATATGACTGTCACATTAAGGTGAGCCAAGTGGGGAGAGACAGACAACATTATATGAGTGTCACATTAAAACCCTCTGACAACATCCCCTGGGATTCTGTCTGCGTCAGCAGTGGCACTCAGAGGCCTGCACAAACGGACAGAGAATGTGTGTCTACAACCATGTGGAAGAGTGTGACGGTGAGTGAGGGAAAGACAACTCTCGTTCTCCCACTCTGTTTCCTTTAGCGATCAAAAGCTCAGTGCGCGCTGCAGAGTGACAGAAAAAAGAAATAACCTACGAGTAAAAAGCTAGAGACAGCTCCCAGGTGAAATGAAAGAGGAACACTCAGCACTGGGCTAGAACTGGTTACATAAACAGATGTTTGTTTTAAAACTCCCCAAGGAGAGAACAGGGTCATAAGGACAAAAAACAGTAACATGGAGGAGGTATGATATTGCATGAGCCAGACCACCAAACTGGAGAAATCAAGCTCACTTGTCCAGACAATGTCTCATAGTGATTTCTGTCAATCTCTACAGTACGTCTGTAGAGTTGGAGACTGTGTGACAGGATGACTCTGACAGAACTACAGAGGTCCTTGGCTGAGATGGCAGAACTTCCTAAAAGTCTCCTGATAACTGAAGAAGGAAGTCACTACAGAGAACAAGGTGGATGACAGCATGTTTAGGGACTGTGAAACATGTGAAAGACTCAAGAGAAACATGCTAAACATTCTCCAGTCTTTTACTATTACCATGAATAATTACTACTATTAATCATAATAATCATTTGAATGCTTTCTGCACTGTATGGCTGTTCCGCTTACACACTGTCCAACTCCAGGGACATAGACTTTTAAATAAATTACTCAGAGACATCCTCAGGCAAAGTAATCCTGCCTGAGCACCCTGGCTCACGGAACACTATAAAATACATATCTAATAGTTATTGAAAGGCAGCCGAATTATGCCGGGCTCCATCTCTAATGATTCCCCTCATTAGCCCAATCATTGACACAGTTTCACTTCCTCTTAACATGACAAATCACAGGTGCGTCTCCATTGGGGTATCTATATGATGGAGCAGACCCAGCTAACGGGGGGGGGTTCAGCTCCGTGGACAGGGGGTGGTAAAGGGGGTTATGTAGGCCTGTGTGAATATGCGGGTACCCCAAAAAGATAGTCAAACCTGACACATCGGTCCACACCAGGTGTTCTGGCTGGTCCCCGCCAGGGAAAAAAAAAACGATTTCCCAATCTTTTGGCACAATATTTTGATTCCAAAATCAAATGTTTCCGATCTGAATAAGGGGTTTTTAGGCCAATGTCAGAAAGGCCTCAACAAATACAAATGAGAATCATTTTCCATTGGGTCAGTTGGTCAGAAATCTACCTGCCCGGACTGAATTGTTACAGGGCCAAACTGAGAGAAAAAAAAAACCCAATACAATTGTATCATACAGAAGTATTGTATGTAAATATCAAATCATCAGAATATTGATTCATACCATAGTTTTGCACGTAATGTGAGACATGAGCTGATACCAGCAATCGCCGTTTACATAAATATGATGTGACGTACTTTGTTACTTTTTAATAAAAAGTCATCAAAAAATGTATATAAATGTCATTATCATCTTTTCACGAAGATACTTGCATTTGATGTGACATATAAAAGCTGGATGATAGTCTGTGAATGGTTTATCCCTCTTCACAACATGGTAGGCAGTCGCAATTAGTTTTTTCCATTTGGATACACGCCACCTCATTCATTTGGAGCAATACACGCAACATGCTGCAGGGACTTAGCGTAGCTGTGATGAGCAGGTTTTCAGTAGTAGTTTGTTCACTTGAAAAAAGGCCGTGCCTTATCGGGTTTGGTCGGGAACACACGACATATACGGCTGAACGTGTCTCTGGCCATTATCGTTTCTTTTTTCCCAGGAAACCGTTCTCTCCACAAAAACAATCCACGCTATGCAGTATACAATGCCATGTTTGAGTCCGGCTCCAGAATGCTCTGTGAACTATGATTGGTTAAAACAGACGAGCCCTCAAACATCATTGGTCAAAAAGACGACAGCGGTGTGGCTGCACACGGAGGGGTGGAGAAGGAGCGGTACAGACACATTTCACTTTAAGCGAGAAGACTGACACTGACGACAAGCAGACGTTGTCATACGATGCTACTGTATGAATTTAAATGGGGAAACTGATATGGGCCAGTGACTATCTCTGTGTACTGGCCTGGTGTTAGGTCTTACTGGCCCCAGGCCTGAGGGCCATCGTTAATGTTGAACCCCTATCATTGCTTTGCGTTAACAACGTTGATTTGATGGTAGTTCCAAAGCCGAAAACAACTGCCCTGTTCTGGGCGCATTTTGGTCTTAAGCCAAATTGAACGTGGTAAGCCCAATCATTTGGAGGAGGCAAATTGCCGGATTTGCTCCAGAAAGCTGACGCTCAAAAGCGCAAACACCGCAAATCTGAAGAACCATACTTACACTATAATAGTGGCATAACATTTACAATGTAGACAATTAAATTGTTAATCCCAACTATTTGTGCCACAATTAATTGTCAACTACAATGTGATAATGGTGACAGCCCTATGTGAGTGTAAGGACGGTGTGTGTGTGTGTGTGTGTGCGCGTGTGTGTGTATAGGTCTTTAGTAAGTGTTTACTTTGAGTTTGCCCTGTGAGTCCTTGGACAGTGCTCTGCAGGCTGCCTCTATCTCCTCCGCTACACAACCCAGGATGGATTCCTGTTCAGTCTCCAGACAACAAAGTTTGTTCTCTAGAGTAGCCACTGTATCCTGTGACCCCTTGCGAGATTCCTCCGTCTGAATCACGACCTTCACCTGCAGGGAGAGAGACAGAGACAAGGAGGAAGGGAATGAGGGATATTGAGTGTGATAACTGTGGATTTGAGGGCTCAGTCTTCCAGCATGCAGGGAAATGCTATAATGGGTTTCGGTCAAGCTCCCATTGTCAATACAACAACAGAAAAGACCCTGGAGGAAGACGGAGAGATAGATGGACAGGCAGATGGAGACCAACACAAAGCCGACAACCTTGAACATCTGACCCATCTCTCCATTTAGCTACTCCCTTATGGAGCGTTCTAGTGTCAGCGCCTCCTCCTTCCCGTTCGGAGTCAATACTCTCCAAGTCTCAATGGAGATGCATGAATCAATAGGTCCATCACAGACGACCTGTGAAATGATGGCGCGGAGACAGGTGGGCACAGGGGCTGTGTGTGGTTTATAAACATGTGTCTGGGTTGAATAATCAACTGTCTAAATTTAATGAGGGCTGTGTCACTTAATGGACACATGATTCCAACAGGCCTGTAGGTCATTCTCAGATGAGCACAGTGCTTTCTGTCAGAAGACTGGAGTTTTGCTATTCTGAAACTGTCAGAAAGGGCAGTCTTGCACTAAGCTGATCTTAGATCTGTGGATTTAGAGCTACCAGAGTCTTGTACCATCAATCGTTCAGGAAGACTCGTTTGGACTCACCTTGTGATCCAGTTCCTGTTTGAGTAGCTGGTACTTCCTGTGGAGGTGTGACTGCTGCTCCTCCGCTCCGCTCAGCTCCTCCGTCATCCGGTCACATTCAGCCTTCATCCGGTCCAGCTTCACACGTAAAGCCCTCGCCAGTTCCTTCTCCGCCGCCGCGGCTGTCTGCAGCAAGGACGCACGGAACACGAATTGAATCAAATTGGGAAACCATCTTGAAACTTCTCGTGAAACACGAGAATGTCCGAGGGCTGCGACCTTGGATGTTTTCATAAAAAGGAGGCGAGGAAATAAAATCGAAAACTGGGCTCAGAACTACCGTCAACGGAGGATTCTGGACACTAAGGCGAGACAGAATGTTGCGAGTGTTTGGCAGAGAATCGAGCTAGATAAGGGCAATGTCATTCCTCAGAGATGTGTCAGGATGTGAACACAAACCAAAAGCAAAGAAAGAAAGAGGTTTGACATGCTGACCATATCTGAAGGCTACACCAGATGTGTTAAAATGTGATAGGACCGGTCAGACTGGACAAGTATCTACAGCCCAGTGTTTCCTCCAAGGGTTTTAAAACCTAACACCTTATTCTTCAAGGCACCCTGAGATAATATCACTATTACAATAAAGAGGGCCGGAAGGTATGGATTATACTGAGCTAATGACCAAGCCAGACCAGCCATATCAATAAAGACCATTCCTCAGAAGTGTGTGTGTGTGTGTGTGTAGGGTCTTGTGAATGTGTGTGTGTGTTCAGGGGAGCCAAGTCCCCATCTGAATGGCTGCCTTGATGAGCAAGTCACCCTGAAGAAAAGGGAGATAGAAGTAGTGGTTAAATATTCAGGCCTGGAGGGAGCCTCACTATCTAGCTCTCACCACATTAGCAGAGGAGGTTGTCCTAGATTCACCCCGGCTGAAAGCCCTGTGAGGTCTGGGACGGCATGGGCAACCAGGAGGAAATTGAAATGACATTAAAGGAAAATGGTGCCGAAAATTGGACCAGCGCCAAATGATGGATCATTATTTTCAAACTTGCCAATCCGTGTTCATCAAATACTTTGGAGCCGCCAAGTTCACCCTAAATTAATTGCTAGGTGCTAATGTATTTACTATATGGGGTTAATATTTAAAATATAAGAGTTAATATATTAACTACAATTCCTAATTTATTAACTACAAAGGCTATGAAGACTATGAAATACAAGAAGCAAATATATTGACTACAGGTGGCTAATATTAACTACAAGGGTAAAAACAAATATCCAGCTATTAGCAGTGAAGAATATAATTTACATTCATCTTCTCCAGAGGGACTAAATAGAGTTAAATGCCCTGCATAAGGATATTTACCATACACATAGTTGGCTTTTCAGTTCCTGGCTCATTGCTCTAAGCACTATGAACTACTGTATATAACTAGGCAAATACATACCTTGACCTCCTTGAGGTGTGTCTCCATGTCATCCCTCTCCTTTTTCCAGAGCTGTAGTGTCTCCTGTACCTCCCTGTCCTGCCTGGCTCTCGTGTCCTGTGTAGTGGCTCTGAGACTAGCCAACTCCCTCTGGTGCACCTCCCTCTCCAGCTCAAGTTGCTGTCCCAGAGAAGCTCTCTCCTCCTGGGCTGCGGCCAGCCGCGCCGCCCCCTCCGCGCTGCTTCTCTGGAGCTCCCTCTTGGCCATCTCCTCCTCGGCTAGACGGGCGGTGAGCTGGGAGCGTGTGACGGTTAACTCTTTCATTGCTAGCTGGAAGTCACGTAACTCCTTAGATAAGGAGAAAGTGAAAGGTCATTTCTTTTTCGCCAGTATAGAGGCCAATGCTTTGAGGCCCTGGTCAAAATTAGGGCCCTATATTTAAGCAAGAAGCCACAAGGGGGTGTGTTAGAGGGCCAATACACCACAAAAATGCCAATTATGCCTCATTGCAATTATACCAGCTCAACCCAAACAGTTAAAAGATGTCACACCTGTGCTATATAGTCTCGTACAAACCAGGTGGTTTAAATCCTGAATGCTGATTGGCTGATGGCTGTAGTATACAACACCGTATTCCACTGGTATGACAACCCAATACTTTGTGCTGCTCTAAATGCATTGGTTACCGTTAATAAGAGCAATAAGGCATCTTGGGATTTGGGATATTTTGCCAATATACCACCGCTGAGTGCTTTTCCAGAGACTCTGCAATGCACTGTGCCTAAGAAAGGCTCTTAGCTGTGGTACACTGGCCATATACCAACCCTGTGCCTTATTGCTTACATATGCTATGGCTTTCAGCCAAACAGTATTTAGGATTTGAAGCACTCGGTTAAAATTAGGGCTTAAGATGCCATTTGGGACTGGACCATGAATTGTCCTGCTGTACCTCCTGGTCTCTCTGGCTGCGTCTAGCCATGGTCTCTGCCCTCTCCTCCAGCCTCTGGTTCTCCTCTCTGAGCCTGGCCTGCAGGACAGACTGCCGCTGGGCCTCCTCGTCCAGGGCTACAGAGGCCTCCCTCACCTCCCTGACTTCCTGCTCCAGGCCCAGGAGGCGCGCCCGCGACTCCGACAGCTCCACGTCTTTACGGTGCAGCCCCTCCTCGCTCTGCGCCAGGCACTTCAGAACGTCCGCCAGCTCCCGCCGCACGCCCTCCGTCTGCTGGGTGAGGGCTTTCAGCTGGGCCTGCGCCAGGTCTCTCTCCTTACACGCCTGAGAGAGCAGGAGGGGGGAGAGAAATGAAAGAGGGAAGACAGAAAATGAACAGGAATACGTAGAGGAGGGGAAAAGCAGAATGAGGAGAGCAAGAGAAGAACAGAGAAGGAGAAGGAGAGAGGAAAATACAAATTAGACCAATGAAGAGAGAGACACTGCATATCAAGAGGACAATATATGCTAAGTGCAAACAGCAGTTTCAACCCAGATAGTAAACAGCCGTAGCGTAGCTCAGCTCTGTAGTAAAGCTAAAGGCCTGTTATAGAGAGATATGTGGTGCTTTCCCGCACTGATACCACTACCACCCAAGCCCCCAGTCTAGTCTGCTGCCTGAGGGAAAGTCTCTCCGAGGGTTGTTCCCAGCTCTGAACACCAATCCTAATCAGTTCATTGAGCGCCTAATTCTCTGCCTCCTAATTCATTAAGGAAACTGATTCAAGGTTTTAATTCTCGTCACGTAGAGAGCGCCAGGTGTCAGCCAGTCAGTAGCGGCTGACGGAGAGGGAGTTTGGAGGTAACTGGTACAATGGAGTGACAAAACGACGGGGAGGTGACTTTCACACTAATAACGACTGGCTGACTGACTCCATATACCAGCAGTCCCACATGGATCCATGGACGGCCACACCCCAGCAATCCCAAATGGATCTATGAGCTCAGGGTTTCCCTGTGTATGAGCCGTGGGTTCTGGAGGGGGGGGGGGGGGGCACCACAACCTCCCAGTCTTAACGCAGACTAACTCCCGTGTCAAGGATGTTTGCCGGTACCGACCTTGAAGCCAAAACTCGTAACAACCCTGTTGTTCTGTATGTGGAACATCTCGTCGTCACTCCATAGCATCAAACGAACGCCTTCGTTAGCAGTTGAAAAAGCATTGAAAAAGCGTCAAGCATTTAAACCGAAACAATGTAAAGGGTCGAGAAGTCCTACTTTAGGAGATGCAAAGGATCTTGTGCAACATAAATCTGACGTCGGTCCATTTTCCAGATGGCCTATATTTGTCAGTCCGGGCCTGACCGTTCTGAGCGTAGCTGCATACAAGTAACGGATTTGTCCAGGTACTGAAGAAACCAACAAAACCACTTTGAAAACCTCTAAGATTGGATCGCCACCAGTGTACAGCAGTTTTTCGATGGACCACCTGCACGGAAAACCAATGAAGGACAGATGAAGCATGCTCATCAGCTTGATCGTTGCCAACCTGTGTGGCTTTCTCTGTGTCCTGCTGGGCCTGTCTCTTCAGCTCCTCCATCTCCCTCTCCATCCTCCTGCACTTGGCTCTCCACTGTCGGACTGCCTCCTGGGCCCTGCCCTTCAGTTCCTCCCTCTTCCTGGAGCTCTCCTGGAGCTGGGCCTCCGCCTCCTCAGCCCGGAGCACGGCCTGGGCCCTCTCGGCAGCACACACCTCGGAACAGTTCTGGATCTCCTTCAACTTCTCCAACATCTTCAACTGCTGATACTCGCGCCTCGCCAGGTCTGACGACAGTGCCTTTGGGAGGTAGGTGGAGATGAAGAGATTACCAAAACTACTCTTCTGTTCCTTAACATTTCACTACAAATGTATTTCCGATCTTTGATTTGGAATACTGTTAGCGAATGCAGACTAGGGAGTGTTAGATATATCCCTGTTCATTGCGTTGACAGATCTCAGTTCTCTGAGGTGAATGAATGACTGTTAGTTACATACTTTGACTGCCATCTCAACTGACACATTTAACAAGATCAAGAGATACAGCTCGCAGCAAATGGAAGCAGTGCTTACAGACTCCGACGAAGTGATGTGAACTCACCAAGCCGTATAAAGAGACACATTTCTAAGAATAGCTGTGCATGTGTGCGCGCACACACACCACAAAGATAAACACACATACCTCGACCTGGTTGGAGAGCTGTGTTCTCTCTCGGTCTTTGCGTTCGAGAGTTCTCCTGAGATCGTCCACTTCAGCGAGGACAGACGTCCTGGCGACCTGGGCTCTAAGCTCCTGCACCTCCCTCTGTAGCTCTGACGACCGGTCTACAAACAACATCCCATCATATCAACAAGCAGCATGTAACACAGGCCAAATCAAACCCCACCCCTTCCCTTGTCAGTACCTAGACTCAGGCTGGCTCTCCCCTCCTCACCGGCCGGTTGGGTGGCTCTGGGCTGGGACGTCTCCCTCTGCAGATCCAGCCTCTCCTTCTCCATCCTCAGCAGCTGAACACGCATCTCTTCTACCTGGGAACACGCAGGTAGAACAATATGACGTTGATTAAAACAGCAGCACACACACACACACACACACACACACACACACACACACACACACAACCAGGTTAAAAAATATGTATTACAGTACCTGTTGTAGTAGAGCTTCCCTGCCTCCTTCTGATTGGTGAAGTTGTCTTCTGGTCCTCTCCAGCTCTGCCTCCATCTGAAGGACAGATCACATGACAAGGGCCAGAAGGTTTTCCACTGGGGTCAACACGGTCAGGTAAAAGCCCCTTTTCAAACGCAATCAGGACGCTCTTACATAATGAAATCTTATGTATTCTTGAATGTTATCCTGTCTGGAAACCTCAGACTTTGAATCGGCAGGAAGTAGGACATACAATCCATGCCTGAAGAACAAAAACACAAACAGGTGCTACCACAAACAAACCCTCACCACAGTCATCTCGCTCTCTGAACGCACCAGTCTTTTCTTGACAGCTTCCTCGGTTTCCAGGGCCTCTCGTCTCCTCAGAGCCTTGACAAGGAAACGAAGGACAGAGTAACGAATGATCCACGCTAACACCACACCCTGCAGCTCAATACATTTAGCATGCAGTGTCACATTCAAACCAAATTAGCGGTTAACAAGAGGCTTTAGGCCTTCAGGCTAGCATAGCCGAGAATGGAAAAGGAGAGGAATAGCCTATCGGCTAGTGGATAAGCGAACCCAGATCTGAGTAATGGCGTTACAGTAGGCAGTGAGCTCGTTTCCATCCCCTCTCAAACAGATCATGTGGATTATACCCCGTCCCACAGTGCCGTTTCTGATGTTGTGTAAAGGCTTAATGATGTATAACAGCCCCGTAACACAGCTTCCAACAACCACCAAATGACTCCTCCCTTCCATTCACACGCGTCAGAGCAGTATGCCCACTAGAGTGCAGCCTAATGATAAAACTATCAAGGCAGCCCTCTCCCTGCCCCCTTTCTCTTTAGTAGTAAAAGAGATGATTTTCCTCTTCATTTCCTCTCCTCTTGTTTATTTACCCTTCATTTGGGAACAAATATATTATTTTCCCTGTAGCCCAGGGCAGCCCGGCTTCTCATTAGAGGAGCTAGCTCAGCAGTGGAGAGGGATGCAAATGACTTACCCACCTCTTTTACCACTGCTTCTCTGTAAGAGGTTACAGCATAGCTTAACCCTGCCCCCGTGTGGTCACTTTCTGAACTGGTTCCAAGTGAATAGCAACCATATAACTGACATGAACAGGTACGAGATTAACGTATTTGCGTTATAATTGCAAGGGGTCCACTAGTCACCTCCTGAAGTTCATCGGACATGTTCCTCCGCTGTTCTGGCCTTCTCTCAGGCACTCCCTGTCGCTCTGAACGCAAGTCCTTCTCCATCTCCTGCAGTCGCTTTTCCACACGAGACGCCACCTTGTAGGGAGGCAATCACAGTTGGTTGTAGCACTCTGCTGTCTAAGAACACCTCTAGATCGCGTTTTACTGCTATCTACATAAGGTACTGCTAAAAGAATGCATTTACAGTAATGCTCATTCTGAACTCACTGAGTCCTGTCTCTGTGAAGAAATCAGCTGCTCAGAGAGATTCTCTAAGGCTCGCCTGGTGTCAATGTCCGACCTAACAGAGAGGGACGCAGAAATGAATGGATGGATGCATGAAAGTTGTACATGTTGTACATCACAGGGCCGCTACCTGTTCCTCCTCAGGATTTCTCGGTCCAAATCGTCCCCCAGCCTCAGCTGGTCACAACGCAGGTCCCTGAACGACTGGTGCTGGGTGTGGACCTGACGAGGGAGAAGTCCGAGGTAAATCTTAGAAGGTCAATACATTTTCCATACACAGGTTTTTGTATACTAAGTCATGGGTGAAAACCATAGATTGGGACTAAATGGCGACTTTCTGAGGTAACTCTTTCGCTGTCATGAAAGAGTTGTAGATGATACTAACAGACTGAGAAAGCCTGACAGTGTGAAAACGACACAAGGCGCCCTCTACTGGTCGTTGCCTCTAACTGCACTATTACAGGGAGGGGTAAAGTGAAGATACTGAAGGTTACGGATAATTCCCAGTGCTTGTGCCTGCTATTCCTCACTCAGTTAATCTCCCACTTTACGACAGTCACCACCTTACAGTGTCAAACAGACTAGGTATCATATACTCCCCAACACCCAGTGACCTCTGTGACTAGGCCACCAAAATTATTTTTTTAGCAGGACTGCCATCTGGCATCCCTTTGGTTGCACCTATTATTAGTTGTTCACAGTTTCTTATACAGTCCTTTAGTTATGCTTGAAGATTTTTAGTTGTGCTGTTCTATTCCCCATTGCATTGTGTATGTTCATTCACCACTCTTTGTACTCCACCACATCCATGTCATTGTAATAAAGTACCCTACTGTGTGTAACTCTGCTGGAGGCTGCCTCATTCCTCTGACTGGGAATGTTGTCAGACAGTCACAAGGAGAGCCGCTCTCATTTAAAGGCACAAAGCTTCGACAGACCAGCTGGTCTCAGGACTTACATCCTCGTCTGGGTGTCTGGGGTCTCTGAAGCGGACGGTAGCGGATCTAGACCTCCTTCTCGCTCCTCCTCTTACAGCTGACTCAGAGAAACCATATTCCTTCAAGGGAGATGTGGGGCAGAAGCGCTGTTCCTCTACAAACATACACATTAAATCAACAGTACACTAAACAACTGTGTCAAAGTGACCTTTAACCCAGGGAGCATGGGGCCTAAGTTAAAACATTAATAAAGAAAGAAAACGCCCATGCCCAAGGAAAAATCTTTTGTTCTTCATGGCCTCGATGAAAACGACAGGGGCACCGTTTCATATGCGAGTATAACGACTGCACGTCACAGCTATGTGAAATCCAGCACAGGTCTCCCATCGAAACATTACTGACTGGGACCATCACCTGAGCCATAACCAGCCTCCAGGTCACTGGTGTGGAGAGTGGAGGCCGAGGCACTCCGGGCCCCTGGGGGACTACGCAGCCTCTGGCTCTGGAGCCGAGAGATAGACTCCTCCAGAGTCTCCCGCAACTACACCAGGGAAAGGAGGAGAGAGGGGAGGGCAAGACGGGAGATTTGGCTGGATGACTTTAAATACGTTGACATGGAGTTTTACAGCACAGGACCTTCGAGAATAAAGAGACTGAAACCGAACCGTTACACACCCACCATGTCGGATGACTTTTTACTTACCGTCGCCATGGCTTCTGCCTGGTCCTCAGAGTGTCCTCTGTACTGGCCCAGCATCAGATCCACTTTGTTTAAATTACGACTTGTATCCTGGAAGAGAAAATTGCAGTTAATGCTGGCTATAATGGAAAGTTAGTGTGCTACACATTGCTGCATTTCCCAAACCCAGGAGTGTGTACTGGCAGTGCAGGCGCACGTATGCTATGTGGCAAATTTCCATATTCTTTCATTAGACACTCCCACAGAGGAGACCTACAGACACAGACATCAGGAGGGTTGTCGCCCGCGGCCATGACATTGAATCCTAGTCGGAGAATACTGACAGTGCCTTGGGGCCTTTTGACTGGTGGTGAAAAATTGGCTAAGCGTCATCCAGGGTTGGTGGGGTGGGTGTTAGACAACTTTTACCTTGCCTCACCTCGGATGGCATAGCACAAACATTTCTGAGAACATCTGATATTTCTGAACAGTTTTTATTTTTTTTAAGATTGGTTTGTCAATTGTAGTTGATGGACTATAAGGAAACTATTTCCACAAATACATCCAGTCCTTGAGTGTAATTAGCAGGGAAAAGACAGAAGACTAGCCAACCTGTAAAGTGCTCGCCAGGGTGTTAATTTTCTCGGAGATGCCTGCAGCATCAGGACCGGTTCTGTGGCTGTTGCGTCGCGGTCTGGGGTTTGCATCCCGCCCCCGTGCCCGTGGCCGGGATCTCAGCTCCCTCGTCCTCTCGTAGGTGTCTGATTCACTGGATGAGTCCATTGTTTTGGTCAGGCGTAGCCTGTGAAACCAAATTGTGCAGTCAATGCAGAGATTATCAATCGCTGATTACCAATGTCTCTAGCTAATCAGATTAGCTAGCAAACTGGAAACGATAGCTAATGTAAGTGTACTAGCTAACTGGAACTTTTCTTTATGACAGCTCTTGGTTTCTATTCCATCTTGGTTAGCAGACTGGCAAACCATGTTGTTTCTTGAGTTTGGAGGCTAGTTAGCTAGCTATGACTGTAAGTAAATATAACGTTTGACAGCTAGCTAGTTGGCTATCTAGCTAGTTAGCTAAATAATTAGAAAAATAGTCGAATTAGCTAACTACAATAGACGCACTGACAAAATACTGGGCATACTTACCTGCACGAATTAGCTAGTTAACGTTACATAACGTCAGTGAAGTCACTTTAGTAAGTGACAACTGAATCAGAAGGGACAAACCCGCTTCTCTCTGCTATGGCAACTTGAACTGGCCGCCAAGAACAGGAAGACAACAAGCCCTAAAAAAAATGTAAGCACGTCGGGAGTTGTAGTTTTAAATATTTTATTAGTGATGGAGTGATATGTGCATTTAATTAATCAGAACTACATTGTCCAAACCTTGCTAAGCGGACTTGCATTTTGCGCCACTGCGACCGCTCTTTTGATTGCTGCAAATAAAGGAATGTATGTAGTAACTGTCTAGGAGACAACTCCTTGTAATTAACATAACATAGACAAAAATGACTTTTGACTTGGCTAACCTATATACTGCCTAGGAAAATGTACTGATTTGAATGTACTAACAATAGATAGGCGTAATTATGACAATGTATTGCTTTCTTTCTTTATACGTAGGATAAATGGGGGAAGACAACCAACCCAGATCAATGTCTTAATTGCTGACACAAACAAGCAAAGTTTACAAAAAATTGTGAATGTGGAGATGGTCAAACTACAGAAAATAAATGGTTACAGTTGAAAGATTGTTGTTATTTAATTTTTTAAAAACTGTCATCCCAAACGTTAATTGTGATATTTGGATGGATAATTTTGAGTTGCACTTAAAAACAACGTAAAAACAGCCTATGCCTTCAACCACTTTCCTTAATTGAATTTGTTCAGGTCAGAATATACATAATTAGAAATACCATTTTAGGACACTTAAATCTCTCCTAATTTAAATATAACTATGTAACTATATTTTAAGTGTTCTAAAATGCTATTTACAATCATGTATAATAAGTATGCAAAGTATGAAATACGTGGGTCCATTTAACACACTTTTAAATAATTAAACTTATTCCTATGGAAATATTACTTAAATAAAATAATAATAGTTAAAACTATGTTCATTCTATTTAGCAGTTCTAAGATAATACAAGTATACCTCTTTCTCAGTCTAGCCCAGTTTTAGCCCAGTTCCAGTTGTTTCAACACACTAACTTAACATATTACTACTTAACATCAAAACCCACCAAAATTCTTCCCAACATCTTTGCACAGATTGTTTTTAAAACAAACAGATTATATCAACAACTTTTTCTAAATAACAATAAATAAATTTACCTCAAAATCAGTTTATAGAATTACTTAATGTTATGTTGATGAAACAGGATATTTTTTGTTTTCATGTTTAGTGGCAGCCAGATGAAACGTTTAAAAACTAATTGTGACATTTTGTGTTCTTTGAAATAATTAGGGAGAGGCGCACTTACCCTAATATTGATGATGATGATGATAATAACAATAATAAAAGTAGGCTACTGTGAGTATTTTTTGAAAAGCAGCTCACGGTTTCATTTTAAATCACATATTATGATTTTAATGTGTTTTTTCAATATCCCCGCCTAACACAAGAGTGCCTCAGAAGTCTACGGTAGTAGACCCACACCTCGATCATGAAGCAAAACCTCCTTCACACCACAGAGTAGGCATTCTCAACCTCTACTCTCGCTTCTCTGTCACACCATACGAAGAGTCAGCGGCCAATAAGAAAACTGTCAGGAGGCCTACATTTGCACTGGGAATAGTCGAATTCATGTGTTGTAATTTATGACTTACACCACAGTAAGTCAATTTGCTGCGGGCGAAAGGTGAGGACGGGTCTCTCTGATGATTTGCTTCATCAATAGGCGCATCATTGGAGATATTTTTCAATGCCAATGACTGAAGTGGTTTGAAATTAGATTTTTTTTTTTAAGATGGCTGAAAACAACCGACACAACTTGCAGGTGATAGCATGTGCGCTGTTTACCCTCGTGACGTTACCTATCAAAACCTTGGGGAACTCCGACTCCTGCCCCGTTGTTTGTGAATGCTCAGAGTGGAAGAGTTACACTATCTCCTGCTTTGACATTGATGTCATTCCCACATTTCCTGCAAGCACAGAGACACTGTAAGTAGGCCTATGTTTATTTAGAAGTAGGTTAATTATGATTGATGTCTCATTGATGAGTAGTGTGTGTGTGTGTGTGTGTGTGTGTGTGTGTGTGTGTGTGTGTGTGTGTGTGGGTGTGTGTGGGTGTGTGTGCGCGCGTGTGTGTGTCTGTGTGTGTGTGTGTGTGTGTGTGTACAGTAAAGATCAGAAGAAGGTAAAAGTTGGAACTTAGAACTGTGCTGATTTTTAGATTTGAAATGCCTGTCACAGTCAGAAATGAAAGTCAAGCAACTTAATTGAAATAATTCATCTGTAATCAGTTGATCACATAATGAACCAAGTCTGTGATTTGAGTGACCTTGAGTCATGTCTGCAGTGTGCATAGCCAGTCAAAAATAAACTTGATATTGGAATAAGAGACATTTGTTGAAAAACTAAATGATCCTCTCATTTAGGGGTTTATATTAATGATGTTTATATTCAATATAAATATGAAATGACAATATTAAGACGTACTTAATTATATATTTAAAGCAACATCTTTCAAGAATGTCTTCCAATCAGCAAGTAATGTTAATGTTTGTAGTCAGTTTTGTATAGCAATCTTTCAATTACATTGTAAGGAGTTTTTCATTATTGCCTTTGCAGAGAGGATCCTGGCTTTGATATTAAGGCATATTATAAAGTATATAATGTCCCTAAATCCTTCAAATATTAGTCCCCTAGTTTTTCATTATAGTCACATGCCAAAACATTTTCTAAACACTGCCACACTGCAAGATTACCTGACAGTGGTCAGTGAGAGTGTCACCACTCAGTGGAGAGAGGGGTAGGGATTGGCTGAGAGACAGAAAGGGAAATAGAGAGAGATATGGAGAAAGTGAGAGAGGGTGAAAGACTCAGAGAGGAAATCCAGAACACAGATCCAAGTCTCTGTAGGCTTTGCTCAGGGTAAAGTGAAGGTGTCTGAATCTGGGCAGCATTTAAAAATACACTGTAGAGAAATGCTATCATTTAGGATGCAGCTCTGGTCCAGAATAGGGCAAACAGCGGACAATTTAAAAAGGCCATTTACACCTCAAGACATACGTGACAATAACTTACTGTAATTTGTTAAGCACCATTGCCTAGAAATGGTCTCACGTGTTTTCGACCTCAGAAAGCGAAGGGAAATATCTTTGGTAGGTTAATGTGCAACATATTATGGTTTTTCTTTTGGGAATCCATATTTCAGTTTATTTCATTGCATTGCAACATGAAGTATCTGTCAGAAATCTGAGGGCACAATGGTGTTAGATGATGTAAAAGTTGCTAACCCGGACCATAGAAATGAAGGGAGGGAGCCTAAGTAGCTTGTCTCCGCCCAAGATAAAGTGAGTTACTTAATACAGCGGTTTGCAAATGCCATGGCCTTGAACAATTGAAGCACTGCTTTTCAGGTGCCGGATGTTGAAATAAATGTTAAGTATAGGAACCTGTGGTTTCCTGACCATTTCATGTGACCAAGAATAATTCCCAGGGCCTATTTTTCGTACACTCCGACTATTGCATTCCTTACTCTGTTTCATCCTCCTTGGCACTGGGACATCTGCTGTGTCAACCGCCAGACCGTTGGAGGTGTCTGGCAGGGCAGGGCAGGGCAAGGGTTCGTGGGTCACGGTGGGTGGACAGCCCTCTGGCTGTGAAGGTTCAGGCTCCACAACACCAGGGATAATCCACATTCTCCTCCAGTTTGTTTTACCAGTATGTCCAGTGAACATTCCTCAGTTTCCCACTCTTCAAACGTCCCATTCCTCCCAGAGCCACTGTCTCAATGTCTCCAGAGGACACCTATCACATGAAATTATGCTCCAATCAGTACCCCAATTCAGATGCGCAGACCAAACCCCCCCCCCCCCCCCCCCCCCCGGCCTCCCCAAATGCTGACACATTCTTCATCCTCACATAGTTTTCCCATCGCCCACCATGAAACAAAAGACACTAAATGATTTCTTCCAAAATATCTCTTAAGTCCAAAACAACCCAGTCTGAAGCAGGCATCTGGTAATCTGTGTGTTAGAGGGATGTTCTGATTGTTGAGGCGTGAAGAGCTTGTGCCGGACGCTGAACGGGGAACGCGGGGCGTGTTGTTGGGCCTGAACCAACCCCTAGCTGTCGTGTGTGTTATCTCTGGGGCTAGGCCCTGTCTCAGCAGATAGGTACACATCTCTGTGTGTGTGTTTGCTCCCTACCACAGTTTGGCATGGCGCTGTGTTGCATTGCATAAGAAAGGATTGGTGTGATTTAGTTTAAATAATCGAGACAGACCTTCGTGATGACATTTACATTGGTGGGGGAACTCGTGCAGATGTTGGTGGACCAGACTGAGCAGAGTGATAGGATCTGTAAGAGGTTGGGTGTGTTTGTTTTGCAGGTTGCTCCATGCGTTGGAGAGGTAGAGGTGAAATGGAAAGCACAAACTCTCTAAAGGTCTGAGTAGCGTGACTACTCCCTCCAACCCACACCAGAGGCTGAGCCCACACGATCCACTCGTACACATTGTTTACTTTTCACAGCCCGTTTTTCAAACACCCAAAGAGAGACTGCCTTTTGAGAATAATTAGAGAAAAAGAGAGGAAAATCCCACCAAACAGCCCTCCCTGGAATTATTGGACTCATTCTAGAATGAGAACTTAGATCCATCCATTGTCTACCAACCCCACATGGACTAGTTAGCGTTGAAATTGACCAATTAAGCTCTTAGATTCCATCCCAAGTGTTTTAAATGGGTTACTGGGGACACAGGGTGAATGGGTCAGTTTTAAAAGAAGTGTGATTAATTAATTCACCCTAGATTTAATTAGGGGAGATTATATACAAAAAAAGGAGACTTTTAAAATGAATTAATGACCTCATGCTTAGATCATCTGTTTATAACTGTTTAAGAAAACAAACACATTACATTTCTCTCATGAATGTTTGCTCTAAATAGGTTACAGTGGGTCTGAAAGCAAATTAGTAGAAAAACGCTAGAGTTCTACTGCCATGCAGTAGAGTAAAAAAAGAAAACAGCAAACATCTTTTATATTGGCCAAAAAGGCTAAAATGATATCGAAATCTATTGTAAGATGTGTTTATTTACCATGACAAGTTTAGCCAAATTATGGCCATTCATTTCGCTCCTTCTTTTGTGCTCCAAATAGGATACAGTGGTTCTTAAATCAAATGAGCAGTATAACACAACCGTTCATAGTGTTCATAGTGTTCTCCACGATTTCACCTGGGGACAAGACAAATGACTAGGACAGGCCTGGTTGTTGTTGTCACCTCGGTGGCGTAGGCGCCTTGGACCAGGTAGGAAAAATGTGTAATAAAGTCACATTTGTTAGGTCTCACACAATCTTAATTACCCCAAGAAATGTGCTGTATATTAGTATATAAGGGATGACATGTATAATGTATTATGTTGCCATTATGTAGTCAAAATTGTGTCCGGTTTATACTGAAAATTTCAGTCGAAGCTCCTTTTTTTATGTGCTTGAGAGTGTGTTGGTCTGTAGTAAATGTTCCCTAACAGAGTTCTTCAGCTCTTGTCTAACAGGACCTAATTCTCTCCTGATCGCTGCTCCCCCCATCCTATAAAATACATGGTGGTGGTGGTTGTGCTTGAGGGGTCTGTCTTATGACCAGCACTGGCTAACAAACTCCATTATTCCAGGTGGCAGCTTGTTGTGCCAACACTGGTTAGGTTTGGACTAGGTGTCATTTTGGTTAGCTTTTGAATCGTAAAATCGTAAATAAAAAAACAACCAAAAAGGGCTATGAATATGAGCAATTATTTTTTATAATATATACATATACAAATATACATAACATATCCCAGTAGTAGGAGGCAACATGTACAACTAAAGGAAAAATAATGACTGTACTCCTAAAATATGAATAAAAATAAAGCATGCACTTGAGTGAAAGAGAAACCCACAGTTGGGTTGTGAGTAATCTCTGATGGCTGTTACAGTGAGGCTGTAATAAAGAGAGTGGTTTTGGTTTTCTTCCTACAAATGCAGCTCAAGCTTTCAGACAGTTTAAGAAACAAAATATTATGACCCCATTCCAGAATTATAAAATTCTCAGGAACACTTATCCCTTACAATAAAATGGACTGGACCAGGTACTAAATCAGGCTGGGGGGCAAACTAACTGATTACAATTTTATTTTACACAGATCAGATAATTAATTACATGATGATTTAATGTTTCTCTTAACTTCCCTATAAAATATTAATATATTTCTAACCATACTTCCTTCAGATTTATAAACTATTACCAGTAACTGTTGTTGACAGAAATGTTGTTGAATCTAACCTACGGAATCTGTTCACAAGTATTCCAACAGAAAAAATTATAAAATGGTTCTAAATGTATGCATTTCCGAGGCTTAGTTGTGGATCACTTGCAGTGTAACAAATTAATTTGAACAAATTCTAATAATTGTTGTGGTACAATCTGATCCATCAAAGTCTGCTCACGGCCGGATCTAGTTGCATAGCCCTGGTGTCATCTATGCTTAGACTTATAACACGACTACGGGCGCGGTTAGTATTTTACGACTGAGTATTGCTTGAGGGTTTTCAACCTCGTATGGCTCAATTGACTTCACCATCCGACATGAGAGCCGCGTGATTTGGTGTACTCCAGCCATGTTGTCACTGCCTCTATTTGGACACCTTACATGAGTTTTCCCCCCACTTCAAACCTTCTCTTATAACTTTGTTTGTTTCCACAGCTTCCTCTTATGAACGACAAATTGAGGGGAGTAATTTTCCCTTAAAGCCTGTGGGATGCTGATGGTTTACCCTGCATGCTCCAGTGTAACGCCACTGTTAATTATTATGGTTAGAGTGTGTTGGTCTGTGTGTGTGTGTGTGGCCCAACACAGTGTAATGGTGTACGGTGATGGGGTCTGCTCTCTGTCCCTGTGTTTGTTTGACTGTGTCAAAGAGCTGCCGTATTCTACGCTACCACTGACGAATCCCCTGACCAACTGCCAACTCTCGGCCCTGAATCAGTCTATTGTTTCACCAAATTGTTCCGGCATGCCATCCCTCAACCCCTTGTCCCCTTCCTTATCCCAATCTCGATTCTTCCAAATGTGTGTAGATCGGGGCTGAAATAGCTGTCACATGGTAGCAGACAGGGGTAAAGGAAAATGACATCAGATGTCCCACATGGTTAGAAGAGATGTGCTGGTCTTCTGAGCAGGCACGGGGAATGGGGCCATGTAGACGGGCCTGGCTGCAGGATGAAGTGACCGAGGGGCCAGATGAAATCAGGAAGGGGGACTGAAATTGTAATAAACTGAGCTTATCGTCACCCTACCAAAAACCCCACTAAAGTTCAAATGCTGAGACTAATTGAGTGATTTTGTGGTGACAAGTTAACGTGAAATGTGTAGCTCTAGCTCAGCTACGCACCATGGACAGCAACAAACAATACATTTAAACAAAATATCAGATAAATGACAGAATGTATATTTAGGCAAGATTAACAGTAAACAAGCTAAACAGCTCCTAATAAACAAATAGATCCAAATCACCACCAAAGAATGGCCTACTACAATTAGATGCACATAACTCCAGCTGCGTTATAGTACCGTATATGCGACACCCAGTCCCTCCGTCACACCAATGTCCCTTTGAAGAGAAACCTGGAAATCTTGCGTCATGTTCCCCTGTAGCGTAGCCAAGACATGGAGCTACAGCCACGCCATTCCGTCGCATTACATGTGTCTGCTCAACAGTGCCTTTTACGCACAAACAAGATGGCACATGGCCTACCGCGGGGCACACACGATGTGTCTTTTATTAATCACTATTCTATATCCATGGAGGTGCAGCCATGCAAATGTGTCTTCAACACATTGGTCAGTAGGCCTCTTCAAACATGGAAATCTCGTGGAATGAACAGATATATTAAGTGTTCAACTTAAATGCGGTCTCTGCGAACGTGGGAACATGGCTTGAAATGAATGTCAGACCGATAATCCTCTTTGATTTAACTTTATTAAGTGAGCCTGTACTGTAGCCTGTAAACATTCTCTGCACACTGAGATACAAATAATTCGTGCAGGGAGCACGAAGTGCAGAAGCTTCAGGAAGCTCAGAATCTTGTGGTTCTCAAGATCCCGAAAAGACAGATCCGCAACCACTGGGTGAAACAAACCGAGTAGAACGGTTCTGATGATACTTTCACCAATAGTGATTTCTAGTAATAAAATGCCTCCAGATGGTGTAAGCAGTGCCAGACGTTGTTTGGCTTGGCTGAGAGGCCAGGTCCACTCCAGCATACTCAGACCAAGCCTTTTGTTTTCCCCTGGTGTTCCTATGACAGGGTTTACACCATACACTTCAAAGAAGCCTTTCATCCATGTCTGCACAACCCTGCATGGCGTGGACAGAAAACTTGGTGACTAGAAACACATCTATCTACAAATGTCTAATATCTGTGTTGCCCTGAAGCCAGCTTCGTTTTCAAATTAAGGATTTTTTTTCGCTTCGATAGCAAATGTGTATGACTGACATCTCTGAAATCCAATCTGTCAACAGGCTGTGCCATCTTCATGTCTCCTACCCATGTTTTTCTTAATTTCAATTGAAATCCCTGTTTTCGGTAGTCCTGTATTGGCACCTGCTTGATCAGTTCCAACAGTGGTCTACTTTACTGCAGGCATAGTTGAGTACATACAAGGTATGTTAATATTTCCAGGCCAGTCCCAAAGCCCCTTCACACTGACCAAACAAGCAAGGATGGATGTTCATTACATTAAACAAGTTCAAATTAAATTCCCTCTTTCTGTAAAGGTTATTTGACTATGTTTATATTCCTTTCAATTCAGAATTTATTTATTTTTAATATATATTCCCATAATTAAATACCTCTGGCTTTCAGGCTGATCACACAAAACCAGCAGTATTATACTAATTATACCTCTAAAGAAGAGAAAAAATACAATCTTAAACTCCAGTTTAATTGCAAAGATTACACTTTTACAATTCAAATTAAAATCTAATTACAGTTTATGTTCAAATTCTATAACTTTCTAATCATCATTACATTTGGAACATTCGTCCTCAACCAAAATAAGTACGATCAATAACCTGAAATATGAGCCAGGGATTATCATAATTTAACATGACAGAATATACTGCTGCCAATTGACCAGGCGTTTAATAAGTCTACAGTTAATTATACAGATGGTTGTTTTTACAGATCTAGTGTGATAGATTGTCTGGAGAAGCTACAGTGTTTTTTTATGCTTGAGATACTTGAGCAGTTTCTTTATGACTCAGGCTCAAAAACTTCCCATTGATCACTAAACTTTGTCTGAAACTTAACACTCTCCTCTCCTCACTTCCAGGTGGCTTCTGGAGACTCGTCTGATATCAGTGCCAGGGGATGTGTTCTCCAACTTGGTGAACATCTCAAGGATGTGAGTGACTCTCCATCAGCATGACAACCCTGTCTCTTTCAGCCTAGTCCCTTCCACCCTGTCTTTCTCAACTATCTATCATCTTTATGCATTACTTTCTCGTTAAGTCACCAACCTATATGAAGCTGTATTTAGGTGTAGGGGACTAATCCCACTCCACATCATCCACCTGTTGCTTGCCTGTCAAATCCCATCTTATCCAAAAGATTGGGAAAAACATTTTTTCCAAGCCTTTTCCAAGTATTCCCCTCTGTCTGCTCTCTCTCTCATTCTCTCTCTCCCCTCCTCTCTCTTTTTCTTCCCGTCTCACTCCATCGTCTCCTCCACTTGTGCAGATGATCTGTTCTCTGTTTAGTATCACCGCTGTCTGCTAATCACAGTTGGAAGAGCTAATGCGTTCCTAGAATAGGAATGTCGGCATTTCCACCACAAGGGCCTAGGCATGGGCAAGGTATTCCAGTGGAGTGGCTGTATAGATTGGTGCCTCTTTCAGGAAACAGTTTAGATGATGTGGTAAAAAAAAAAAACACACTGAGTGGAAGGTGGAAAAGGGCATCACGAAGCCAAGATTAAAAGCAACATCAACATTTTAGCTTTTAGCACCATTTTAAACAATCTACACTCTCTGCTAGGCCTTAATCTCAGTCCTGTGGCTGTGTCCATGTCATGCATTATGAAAGAGAAAGATTGAGTTAAATGTAGATACATCTAGAGATAGTGAGAATAATAAAGATGTTTTCATCAGATTCACGCAGCAGACCTCTATATTGCCCAACAGAGTACTGTAGTAGAGGTCCCTTATAACCTGCAATCTGCTCAGTCAAGACAGGAATTACTTTTTTAACCCTCTTAATTTGGCTACATGTGAATGGCATTTATTACCAATCAGAAGTTACAAGTATGAACACTGATTCTAATCTAGCGCTTTGCACTTGAAATAAGAGCCCTGCCTTATACTTAATCCATTTCTCTTCACAGGCTAAATCTGTATTTATTTGAAATGCCATTAGACTACGCAGTAGCTACACAGACATTGTAGCATTAAGAAAGGAAAGCAGTGGTACTGATGACTGGGTCATGGATGTGTGTAGTGCATACATACCTGTTAAATTACCCATGGGTTTAGAGGCTTTGGGAGAGGTGGTTTAGTCTGTAGGACAGAGGGCCGAGACGCCGCTTTGCATTGACCATCGTCCGTCTGGTGGCTTTACTACACACCGAGGTTTACGGATGATTGCACACTACCTCCATTGTATTTGATCAAATGTTACGTGGCAAAACCATCGACCTGTGTGTACAGGAAATAGTGTCAAAATTGATTCTTCATTTTAGAAGACACCAGTTCGCCTGTATTCTTTTTTTTATCGTCTTGTTTTTTTTCTTTCAGATACATCTCAGTGGATGTGACCCTGGCGAGACTTGAGAGGCATTCCTTCTACAATCTAAAGAAAATAACCCATATGTGAGTGAATGATTTACACCCCCCTCAATATGGACTTAGACAGTAAAGGAAAACAAATGAATGCATTCTAAAGATTTAAGAATGTTGGAGGAACATTTTGAGGATTTGGAAAGAGTGGAGGCGGCCTACAGGAGCTAGAAACTTTAGAAAGTTTCTTTAGGGCTGCCAGGTGTGTCAGTAGTCTTAAGTACAGCAGCCCAGTGCTGAGGCATCCACAGTCTATGTCCGCGGGCACTGGGAGACAAGGAAGACAAAGGACACGTTACAACCAAGCACAATCATGGCTTTAGAAGGAAAATTGTCTCAGTTTAACCATTCAGTGACCATCGGGCAAAACTGAACCCAAAGCATAACCCCTGAATTTTTTATTTTTTTTGCATATCCCAACTCAACCTATGAGAATTAGAGTCCTGGCCAGGGAACAGGCAATATTAACAGCAATTTAGTAAATTTTTTGCAAGTATTATGAAAAGTGAATTTGTCCAAATGCTTATGAGGTCACCTTGGGGGATATATTAAGTATTTTCAAACGCTAATACGGATGTATTTTTCTTACATACTGTCAGAAAAAAAATATGCACATTCACCATATATGAAACAATGACCTCAAATCCTGCTGGACTACAGAGCCAAGTAATAAATAATAAAAAAATGTTAGCTTCACTGTGGAAATACATATGGCGGGAGGAGTGTTTTTTTTCTTATAGGAACTCTTATAAAACGTATTCACTTATGGTGAATAGTGATTTGAAAGAGTTCTTTATGATTCCCCCTTCTATGGCACAAGTCATTGCAAGCATCAGCATTTGCAGACATGATCAGCAGATATTTGGAAGTTGTGGTTGACAACATTTCATAATGTCTGAAGATCGTCAGTTTGCTGACCGGTGTCACTCCAGAGTAGCACTTTAGCTAAGTGGCTTTTGACAGAATGACGTTGGAACGAATAATTGATATATACAGTATCTGTCTCCCGTCCAGCATCGATAGGTCTTGAGTCTAAACAGACAACCTAAAAACATGCAAGTAGATATGTTGGGACGAGAGAGTATGCCAACAGTCAGTATGTGGTTTTCCTGTACATGCCGTAGCTGCTGAAGAAGGCTGTCATAAAGAGCCATTTGGTTTAAATGAGGATTTTTGCTTCTTTGTCTCCAGTGCCTCAACTGATTGTGATGTGTGTGATCTCTCCAAAATTTACCAGGCATGACAATATGTAGTTTATTCACAGCAAATCAAGCTGCTTCAACACAGAATTACACAAGTTTCCCTTGTAGGTTATTACACTGTCGTGCACAGAGAGTGTTGTATATGGACAGGACAGTCCCCAACTGTGACAGCTGTTAATGTTGTCTCTGGGAGAGGACAGATCCCAACTGTGACAGCTGTTAATGTTGTCTCTGGGAGAGGACAGATCCCAACTGTGACAGCTGTTAATGTTGTCTCTGGGAAGGACAGATCCCAACTGTGACAGCTGTTAATGTTGTCTCTGGGAAGGACAGATCCCAACTGTGACAGCTGTTAATGTTGTCTCTGAGCAGGACAGTCCCCAACTGTGACAGCTGTTAATGTTGTCTCTGAGCAGGACAGTCCCCAACTGTGACAGCTATTATTGTTGTCTTTGAGAAAGGACAGTCCCCAACTGTGACAGCTGTTATTCTTGTCTCTGGGAAGGACAGATCCAAACTGTGACAGCTGTTAATGTTGTCTGTGGGAAGGACAGATCCCAACTGTGACAGCTGTTATTGCTGTCTCTGGGATGGACAGTCCCCAACTGTGACAGCTGTTAATGTTGTCTCTGGGAAGGACAGATCCCAACTGTGAAAGCTGTTAATGTTGTCTCTGAGCAGGACAGTCCCCAACTGTGACAGCTATTATTGTTGTCTTTGAGAAAGGACAGTCCCCACTGTGACAGCTGTTATTCTTGTCTCTGGGAAGGACAGATCCCAACTGTGACAGCTGTTAATGTTGTCTGTGGGAAGGAAAGTCCCCAACAGTGACAGCTATTATTGCTGTCTCTGGGAAGGACAATCCCCAACTGGGACAGCTGTTAATGTTGTCTCTGGGAAGGACAGTCCCCAACTGTGACAGTTGTTAATGTTGTCTCTGGGTAGGACAGTCCCCAACTGTGACAGTTGTTAATGTTGTCTCTGGGAAGGACAGTCCCCAACTGTGACAGCTGTTAATGTTGTCTCTGGGAAGGACAGTCCCCAACTGTGACAGTTGTTAATGTTGTCTCTGGGTAGGACAGTCCCCAACTGTGACAGTTGTTAATGTTGTCTCTGGGAAGGACAGTCCCCAACTGTGACAGTTGTTAATGTTGTCTCTGGGAAGGACAGTCCCCAACTGTGACAGTTGTTAATGTTGTCTCTGGGTAGGACAGTCCCCAACTGTGACAGTTGTTAATGTTGTCTCTGGGAAGGACAGTCCCCAACTGTGACAGTTGTTAATGTTGTCTCTGGGTAGGACAGTCCCCAACTGTGACAGTTGTTAATGTTGTCTCTGGGTAGGACAGTCCCCAACAGTGACAGCTATTATTGCTGTCTCTGGGAAGGACAATCCCCAACTGGGACAGCTGTTAATGTTGTCTCTGGGAAGGACAGTCCCCAACTGTGACAGTTGTTAATGTTGTCTCTGGGAAGGACAGTCCCCAACTGTGACAGTTGTTAATGTTGTCTCTGGGAAGGACAGTCCCCAACTGTGACAGTTGTTAATGTTGTCTCTGGGTAGGACAGTCCCCAACTGTGACAGTTGTTAATGTTGTCTTTGGGAAGGACAGTCCCCAACTGTGACAGTTGTTAATGTTGTCTCTGGGTAGGACAGTCCCCAACTGTGACAGTTGTTAATGTTGTCTCTGGGTAGGACAGTCCCCAACAGTGACAGCTATTATTGCTGTCTCTGGGAAGGACAATCCCCAACTGGGACAGCTGTTAATGTTGTCTCTGGGAAGGACAGTCCCCAACTGTGACAGTTGTTAATGTTGTCTCTGGGAAGGACAGTCCCCAACTGTGACAGTTGTTAATGTTGTCTCTGGGTAGGACAGTCCCCAACTGTGACAGTTGTTAATGTTGTCTCTGGGAAGGACAATCCCCAACTGGGACAGCTGTTAATGTTGTCTCTGGGTAGGACAGTCCCCAACTGTGACAGTTGTTAATGTTGTCTCTGGGAAGGACAGTCCCCAACTGTGACAGTTGTTAATGTTGTCTCTGGGTAGGACAGTCCCCAACTGTGACAGTTGTTAATGTTGTCTCTGGGTAGGACAGTCCCCAACTGTGACAGTTGTTAATGTTGTCTCTGGGAAGGACAATCCCCAACTGTGACAGCTGTTAATGTTCACTCTGGGTAGGACAATCCCCAACTGTGACAGCTGTTAATGTTGTCTCTGGGTAGGACAGTCCCCAACTGTGACAGTTGTTAATGTTGTCTCTGGGTAGGACAGTCCCCAACTGTGACAGTTGTTAATGTTGTCTCTGGGAAGGACAATCCCCAACTGTGACAGCTGTTAATGTTGTCTCTGGGTAGGACAATCCCCAACTGTGACAGCTGTTAATGTTGGCTCTGGGTAGGACAATCCCCAACTGTGACAGCTGTTAATGTTGCCTCTGGGTAGGACAGTCCCCAACTGTGACAGCTGTTAATGTTGTCTGTGGGAAGGAAAGTCCCCAACAGTGACAGCTATTATTGCTGTCTCTGGGAAGGACAATCCCCAACTGGGACAGCTGTTAATGTTGTCTCTGGGAAGGACAGTCCCCAACTGTGACAGTTGTTAATGTTGTCTCTGGGTAGGACAGTCCCCAACTGTGACAGTTGTTAATGTTGTCTCTGGGAAGGACAGTCCCCAACTGTGACAGTTGTTAATGTTGTCTCTGGGAAGGACAGTCCCCAACTGTGACAGTTGTTAATGTTGTCTCTGGGTAGGACAGTCCCCAACTGTGACAGTTGTTAATGTTGTCTCTGGGAAGGACAGTCCCCAACTGTGACAGTTGTTAATGTTGTCTCTGGGAAGGACAGTCCCCAACTGTGACAGTTGTTAATGTTGTCTCTGGGTAGGACAGTCCCCAACTGTGACAGTTGTTAATGTTGTCTCTGGGAAGGACAGTCCCCAACTGTGACAGTTGTTAATGTTGTCTCTGGGTAGGACAGTCCCCAACTGTGACAGTTGTTAATGTTGTCTCTGGGTAGGACAGTCCCCAACAGTGACAGCTATTATTGCTGTCTCTGGGAAGGACAATCCCCAACTGGGACAGCTGTTAATGTTGTCTCTGGGAAGGACAGTCCCCAACTGTGACAGTTGTTAATGTTGTCTCTGGGCAGGACAGTCCCCAACTGTGACAGCTGTTAATGTTGTCTCTGGGTAGGACAGTCCCCAACAGTGACAGCTGTTAATGTTGTCTCTGGGTAGGACAGTCCCCAACTGTGACAGCTGTTAATGTTGTCTCTGGGTAGGACAGTCCCCAACTGTGACAGTTGTTAATGTTGTCTCTGGGAAGGACAGTCCCCAACTGTGACAGTTGTTAATGTTGTCTCTGGGTAGGACAGTCCCCAACTGTGACAGCTGTTAATGTTGTCTCTGGGTAGGACAGTCCCCAACTGTGACAGCTGTTAATGTTGTCTCTGGGTAGGACAGTCCCCAACTGGGACAGCTGTTAATGTTGTCTCTGGGTAGGACAGTCCCCAACTGGGACAGCTGTTAATGTTGTCTCTGGGTAGGACAGTCCCCAACTGGGACAGCTGTTAATGTTGTCTCTGGGTAGGACAGTCCCCAACTGGGACAGCTGTTAATGTTGTCTCTGGGTAGGACAGTCCCCAACTGTGACAGTTGTTAATGTTGTCTCTGGGAAGGACAGTCCCCAACTGGGACAGTTGTTAATGTTGTCTCTGGGTAGGACAGTCCCCAACTGTGACAGTTGTTAATGTTGTCTCTGGGTAGGACAGTCCCCAACTGTGACAGCTGTTAATGTTCACTCTGGGTAGGACAATCCCCAACTGTGACAGTTGTTAATGTTGTCTCTGGGTAGGACAGTCCCCAACTGTGACAGTTGTTAATGTTGTCTCTGGGCAGGACAGTCCCCAACTGTGACAGCTGTTAATGTTGTCTCTGGGTAGGACAGTCCCCAACAGTGACAGCTGTTAATGTTGTCTCTGGGTAGGACAGTCCCCAACTGTGACAGCTGTTAATGTTGTCTCTGGGTAGGACAGTCCCCAACAGTGACAGCTGTTAATGTTGTCTCTGGGTAGGACAGTCCCCAACTGTGACAGCTGTTAATGTTGTCTCTGGGTAGGACAGTCCCCAACAGTGACAGCTGTTAATGTTGTCTCTGGGTAGGACAGTCCCCAACTGTGACAGCTGTTAATGTTGTCTCTGGGTAGGACAGTCCCCAACTGTGACAGCTGTTAATGTTGTCTCTGGGTAGGACAGTCCCCAACTGGGACAGCTGTTAATGTTGTCTCTGGGTAGGACAGTCCCCAACAGTGACAGCTGTTAATGTTGTCTCTGGGAAGGACAGTCCCCAACTGTGACAGTTGTTAATGTTGTCTCTGGGTAGGACAGTCCCCAACTGTGACAGTTGTTAATGTTGTCTCTGGGTAGGACAGTCCCCAACTGTGACAGTTGTTAATGTTGTCTCTGGGAAGGACAATCCCCAACTGTGACAGCTGTTAATGTTCACTCTGGGTAGGACAATCCCCAACTGTGACAGCTGTTAATGTTGTCTCTGGGTAGGACAGTCCCCAACTGGGACAGCTGTTAATGTAGTCTCTGGGTAGGACAATCCCCAACTGTGACAGCTGTTAATGTTGTCTCTGGGTAGGACAATCCCCAACTGTGACAGCTGTTAATGTTGTCTCTGGGTAGGACAGGTCGATCGCTACAGCTGTTAGAGGACAATCCCTATTCTGGCTCCTTCTCTTTGATATCCTCAAAGACTAGAGACCAAGATGGTTTGTCCAACCCTAACAAGAGCCCATAGCCAGTTATTTGTTTTGGATCTCCAGGGCCTGTTCAGAGCTGATTGGTCTAGTGGTTGTTCCACACCACATAATAATGTCTTGGCTCTCCGGTTTCCTCAAAGGGTCAGACACAAATTAAAGTTGGGCTTCCTGTTAGCTGCTTGTGGCCAGCGGACGGGCGGCAGCTGTTAGGGCCGGGGGGACTGAGGAGGTATGGGTCTGGGCTGGGGGTTAGGCTTGAGGGTAGCGGTTCACTGAACACAGACACATCAACTTAGGGGCTGAGGGGGAGGGAGGAGGATTAGGTGGGGTGGAAGCTGGAAGGTGGAGGAGTGGGTAGCGGTTGACTGAACAGAGACCGTAGGTCAGACTTCCAGAGGTCTGAACTTGTCGGCCATACAGGTTGCTTTGTGTGGTCACCCAGGTGTGTGAAGGAGGGCTAGGATCTCATGTTCCCAGGCGTTCCACCGCACCACATGGGTTAGACAAGCAAAGACTAAGACTCTCTCCACGCTACGGCTGGGGCACCCCAGAGTCAACATGCTAATGAAATGTTAATTGAACCTTGTCTTCCAGAGTCGGGAGGTGTACACACAGTGTACAGTCCATGTATGTGAAGACATGGGTTATTGGCCTCCTGGTCTTCCCGACAAACTGACATGCACCTTGGTCTTTTCTGTCAGCACTCAGCAGGTTTAGGCTGCCCAGTGCAACCAGATTTCCTGTGTTAGGGTGTGTATGCAGATGTGTATATGTCTGTACGTATCCCCGCAAGGACAGTAAGCTATTAACGGCTTAGTGTTCGGGTTTATGGTGAAGGTTACAATTGTGCGTAGGGTTAGAATTAGGGTTAGGAGTTCACGTGAGGATGACAATTTGGACTACAATAGAGTTAAGGGGTTAGGGGATTAGGATTTTGAATAGTTTGGGATCCCCACATGAACAGGAAAACATCATATGTTAGTGTTTTGTTTTTCTATATTTCTCTGAAAGAGAATATTTCAAGTTGGAACATTTTGTCCTAATGATGCTGATGCTATATTAGGCTCAGAGGTTTAGTGTTAAGGTAAGAATTAGGGTTAGGTTTAAGGTTAATTTTAGGTTTAGGATTAGGTTTTGCATTTGGGAAAATTTGATTTTGAATAGGAATGACATTTTTGGTCTTTACACATGAAGGGGTAGCTGTGACAGACCAGCTGAGATGAATAAACCTCCTTCATGGTTAGTGACACAAGAATGACAGATTACTAAGCATTGCCAATAATGTATTAATACTTAATCTATATCAAACTTGAAAACATGGTTACTGTAAGTTTTTCACTTACTAGTGTTTTTAACTATTTCGTTTTACATTTCAGAGAGATCCGAAATGCGAGAAGTCTGTCATACATCGATCCAGAAGCATTCAAGAACCTTCCAAACCTGATATACTTGTGAGCGCTATGATAAGTCATACATTATTCTACATAATATAGAAGCTGGCAGTATTTTTTCCAAATCAAAACAGTCTTGGCTTTGAAATGTCCATTGTGAGTCCTAACTGACAATGTTACTTTACCACAAGCTACAAGAGATTAAAGTTGTCCTCAAATATTTGGCTTGGACAATAATTGAGCAATCTATTCAAGTGAAAAAGCTCCTACTGTATATGCCAATACTGGCACTGTCATGTTGCATTTTACACTCTATGGTAGCTTGAGTGGTCAGTGCTGGCTGTCTCATCACCTCACCTCTCTCAGAGTTTTGATTGGGATTGATAGTCTGTTTGGTCACCGCCGGTCAGCTCTCTAACCATCTGTCTCTCGGTTTCTTTCAGAGGCATTTTCAATACTGGCCTCTGTGTGTTTCCTGATCTCACCAACATCCACTCAGATGATTTGAACTTCATGCTGTAAGCAAACAACAGTACGAATACACAACGCCTCCACTGTCACTCTACTGTTACAAGTAGGGAGTGTCTCACAACTATCAAAACTAAAGATTCTATAAATCCCATGAATAATTCCACATGTTATTATTTAATTGCTGTATTTAACTGGGAATGAATAGTCGTTTTTTCCCAGAAGTCATTTGAGGTTTGAATGTCTTTCATAAGAGGGGAGCATCACTGTGTCCTCCACCTTCCTCTTGTATCTCCTCACAGTGAAATAGCTGACCACCCTTATATCTCTGAGGTCCCAGCCAACTCATTCCGCGGTATTACCAACCGACTGCTGACAGTGTGAGTACACAGCCATAGTGCTAGCGGTTTACTGGGGCCATCACTGTCAACTACAGGCTGTTAGATTACTCTTACTTGCAGTCTCAGACCAGAAAATTGTCTCACAATTGTCTGTCAGTGACAAACCACCATTGCATTAGATTCCAATGGCATGGTCGCAGTGGTAACATTGGCAAACATACGACAAGTCAATACATCCAAGTTGGGTTTTGGAGGCGAGAAGACGTTACAGAAGACGTTGTCATGATTTTGGTCACTGAATTGCATACACAGCAAATCCTCTGCATGTTCTTTATGGATGAAGTTAATTCAGTGTTCATAACTGACAAGGTTGACTTCCATACGTGTCAGCGTTGGGTTTTCAAATGTTTTCCTTCTCTTACAGAACTATGTACAATAACGGTTTCACCGACATCCAAGATCATGCTTTTAATGGGACCAAACTGGATTCTGTGTGAGTCATTTAGCTTAACACAATAGATCTGACAAAAGGGCTTGTGTGATGTCCGTCTGAGGACTCTCGATGTTCAACCTTCCTGAACCCGTCCAGAGTTGCAGTGAAGCAAAGCCATGCTTTAGACTACCTTAAACGGAGACTCTCGTAGCTTAGCATTTGTGGAGCTGTAGTCTGTGTTGTTACAGCTATGATATCTTTCACTCAAGCTTAGAAATCTGTCAATTCAGATCCCATTTTCCAACATTAAGTTACTTAGTATTTCTACGGGATTAAACCATTTTTGACATCTGGCATGCATATTTCCTTACTCCAAATTACTCTATTACGCTACACAAGCAGAAGGATCACGATTACATCGGAACTGATTCTCTCAGACGTGCTTAGAGAGAGATTCACCCCAGCATTGATTAGGAAGCCTTAGTTCTCATGGGAAATTTAGATTTTCTTTAGGAAGAAGACTTTAGGAACACTGCATGAATGGAAATATATGAGTTATTCTGTTCTTGCCTTATTTATTGTAATCTCGATTCAATTTCACGGTGACTAAACTGGATAAATACAATATTCAAGTAAAATATATAAAAACAAACACTGTCCCTTAAATCCGAATATATTATGAAGACTTCTTCAAAACCTGATGTCCCTTTCACCCCAACCGTCCTCCCTCCTTTTCCTCCTTTATGTCACCTTTCTCTAGCTTTCCAGTCAGGATATGAAACATGAATACGCCTGACACCCTCCTCCAGCCCCTCATATAACCATTTACCCCCAGCAAAACCATAGCTTGTCCTTATGGAGTTGTAATTAGACCAATGGGTAGTCACTTTAGTCCGCTTGCCGCACTGCTGTTTGTGCTGTCACGCACCAAAAGTGTGCTTAAAGCAAGAAATGATCTCAGAGTGTGCATGTCAGAGTGTGTGTATTGGTGTGTTTTCAGAGCAAGATCTTATCCCTTAGCTGTAACACCGACACAATCCCCCCACACAGAAATGTTTATTATCACTTTTAGGTTTTGGGCTTCTAGAGTGTATTTTAAAAGTGCAGCGTTTTTCATGAGTACCTTCTTCGATGGTGGGACAACTAATTTAAAACAACACTTAGGATAAGACCTGAGCCATCCAAAGTCAGTTTTCCTCCAGAAAGCACTAAAAATAAACAGAGAAATGGGCAGCAGACATGTTAGTGAAAACATTGTGAAAACACTGTCTCAGTGCTACAGTATCAGGAAAATGATGGTGATTGAAGTGTGCCACTCGTGTGTGTTCTCTCCAGGTATCTCCATAGAAACAAGCGTCTGACCAAGATGGATGAAAGAATGTTTGCTGGCACTGTTAGTGGCCCCATGCTTCTGTGAGTATTTATTCATCCTACAACTTTTTTTCAAAGGTTGCCCGACAATTTAAGTTTGTGTCTGATGTTACAATTTCTTCAACTCAAAGTTCGGACAGAAAACGTTAGTGTGCACCCTTCATCAGATGAAGGCTTCCCTAGACATTGCACCAGGCCAAACCGTTAGGCAAGTGTGTGTGGTGTGCCACCACAGAGATCCATGGTCCCTTTTTGTATCCCGTATAGATAATGTCATACCGGTAATCATATGGGCAATCGGATCCGGATACACATAAGAATCTCTAATATGGGGTACTAGCTCTCGCCATGTGAACGACATGAACCTCCAGTCATGCCTTTCGAGGCCAATGAGGGCTCAAACCCAAATGGAAACCTGGATTTTCTCGTGATATAATCCCGGCTCAGCCGTACCCATTCCCTTATTTCAGGGAACCAGAGTTATAGACATCATTTTGATTTCCCATTACGTCTGTCAACATAATTTGTCTGTCAAGTACAACAAATGACGCTGACAGACAACCACAGCCCAAGCTGGCCAGCCAGGACACTGAATGTGGCCCACGGCAGCTAGTCCAATTGGAAAAGCGGTCACCTAACATGCAGGCTACCTGACCACCCATTACTGAATCAGGTTCCTACATTCAGCCCACAATCCTCTATGACAGAGGCCATTTGAACAGCGTCCAGGATGACGCCACATCCAGGCAACGTTTGCCCTTTGCTGTCAGTTGCCATGGAGATAACCCTCGGCAGTCCAGCGAGAAGGCTGCTGATTAGTACGAAACCGACTTTACAGCGACCTCTCCTACGCTGGCGTGGGCAAAATCAGACGAAGACATGGCCACATAATTATAAACTTCAGTCAGGTCTGTTTATGTCTGTGACACGCACCGGACACCGGGCATAACCTCCATGGGTCCTGCAACCCCAACAGAGAAGGCAAAAAGGGAGATAGCTCGAATACTGGAGTCCATAGGACATGATGTAAAGTCCACAGTCAGACAAAGTGTCGCTCTTCCAGCGACGAAAACTGTACAGGAGGGGTGCTTGGATAATGCGTGTGAAACAACAGCATGTCCCCGGTCCCATGGAAGAGGGTTGATGTTTACGTTGCCCCTGATGCAGGATGGATTCTCGGATAGTTGCTGCATACCGTCGGTCTACTCTATTAGTGCTGAAAGACCAGTGTCTAAAATGTTTTATTTATGTTCCAGTCAAGAGTTCTGAAATGATACTGTAGGTGGTTCATGAATTGTCGTTGGATGTGGACATAATCTTTATGTTATCTTCCGGATATCCGACGGCTAGGTGACTTTGTTTTGATACCGCTTCGTTTTCCCATTCATAAATGTGGAGAATCATGTCTGGGAGGAACACAGTTTAGAAATCATCAGAGAGTGAAAATAGCTTACCGACAGCTGGGCCTTTGACTAGGAAATCAGATACGGATTTTGTGCAAGTGTGTGAGAAATGTCCCACTTTTCCTTCCCCACTCTGTTTTTAGAATCACAGTGGAATGGATTATCCCTTTTCCCTTCTGGGGAGTGATGCAGAAACCTTATCTCTGTAATCTGTTTTCTGAAGTGGTACTCCTAAAGCTGTAAGCTCTAATATGTTTTTAATAAGTAAATCTGTTCCCCATCTCAGGACTAAGGCCTGGTTCAGTACTTTAGAAATGCTTCCTTCTTACCTTCCTTGTTATCACTGACCTGAGTTGGTTGAATTGTTAGTAGAGTGGTTAACTTGCTAAAACTATTTTGATCCCATTTCTCCATGCATACTTCAAGGAAATAACAAATGAAGGAAGCAAGTATACATTTTTTTAATTATTGGAACAAGCACCATGTCTTAGCTCTGACTGAATGCTGAGGTCATCCACATGAGGTCATGGCCTAAACATCTCCTAATGACAAAATCAGACCCACACTGTTATCCTTCAGCATTGCTCAATGTTCCTCTAGAGAGAGAAACAGCTAGACAGAAATGCACTCAGCTGCCTCTCATTGAGAAAAAGGGTGATGATTCATTTAATGCATTCTTTGGCTAATCTTCCTGTTATTTTAATAATATTAAATCATATAACAGATCATTTAACTGATAAACTAGAAGTGGAAACCTCTTGTTGATGTTTTTCCCCCATTTGGCCCCTAAAAGGTTACAAGATGTACTCATACCGTCACACAGTGAATGTTACAGGAAGTACTAGTACAATCACACAAAGTTGAATAAGTTGCAGGATATATTCCTAAAATCAAAGGGTTTGTACTATATTTGTACTATATATGGCTCTGTTCATAGACACTAGGGATCTGTTCAACAGTAGTGTACTATATAGAGAATAGGTCTCTGGTCAACAGTAGTGTACTATATAGAGAATAGGTCTCTGGTCAACAGTAGTGTACTATATAGAGAATAGGGCTCTGGTCAACAGTAGTGTACTATATAGAGAATAGAGCTCTGGTCAACAGTAGTGTACTATATAGAGAATAGTGCTCTGCTCAACAGTAGTGTACTATATAGAGAAAAGGTCTCTGGTCAACAGTAGTGTACTATATAGAGAATAGGGCTCTGGTCAACAGTAGTGTACTATATAGAGAATAGTGCTCTGGTCAACAGTAGTGTACTATATAGAGAATAGAGCTCTGGGTAACAGTAGTGTACTACACTGAACAAAATTATAAACTCAACACTTTTTTGCCCCCATTTATCATGAGCTGAACTCAAAGATCTAAAACTTCCTCTATGTAAACAAAAGGCCTATTTCTCTTAAATATTGTTCACAAATCTGTCTAAATGTGTGTTAGTGAGAACTTCTCCTTTGCCGAGATAATCCATCCACCTCACAGGTGTGGCATATCAAGATGCTGATTAGAAAGCATGATTATTGCACAGGTGTGCCTTAGCCTGGCCACAATTAAAGGCCACTCTAAAATGTGCAGTTTCACTGTATTGGGGGGGTCCGAAAACCAGTCAGTATCTGGTGTGATCACCATTTGCCTCACGCAGTGCAACACATCTCCTTCGTATAGAGTTGATCAGTTTGTTGATTGTGGCCTGTGGAATGTTGGTCCACTGCTCTTCAATGGCTGTGCGAAGTTGCTGGATATTGGCAGGACCTGGAACGTGCTGTTGTATATGCCGATCCAGAGCATCCCAAACATTTTCAATGGGTGACATGTCCGGTGAGTATGCTGGCCATGCAAGAACTGGGATGTTTTCAGCTTCCAGGAATTGTGTACAGATCCTTGCAACATGGGGCCGTGCATTATCATGCTGCAACATGAGGTGATGGTCATGGATGAATGGCACAACAATGGGCCTCAGGATCTTGTCACGGTAACTATGTGCATTCAAAATGCCATCAATAAAATGCTCCTGTGTTCGTTGTCCATAACACAGGCCTGCCCATACCATAACCCCACCGCCACCATGGGCCACTCGATCCACAAAGTTGACATCAGCAAACCGCTCACCTACACGACGCCATACACGTCTGCCATCTGCCCTGTACAGTGAAAACTGGGATGCCAAATTCTCTGAAACACCTTTGGAGAAGGCTTATGGTAGATAAATGAACATTCAATTCACGGGCTACAGCTCTGGTGGACATTCCTGCAGTCTGCATGCCATTTGTACGCTCCCTCAAAACTTGTGACATCTGTGGCATTGTGCTTTGTGATGGAACTGCACATTTTAGAGTGGCCTTTTATTGTGGCCATCCTAAGGCACACCTGTGCAATGATCATGCTGTCTAATCAGCATCTTTATATGCCACACCTGTGAGGTGGATGGATTATCTTGGCAAAGGAGAAGTGCTCACTAACACACATTTAGACAGATTTGTGAACAATATTTGAGAGAAATAGGCCTTTTGTGTACATAATGTACTATATAGAGAATAGGTCTCTGGTCAACAGTAGTGTTCTATATAGAGAATAGGTCTCTGATCAAAAGTAGTGTACTATATAGGGAATAGAGCTTTGGTCAACAGTAGTGTACTATATAGAGAATAGGACTCTGATCAACAGTAGTGTTCTAAATAGAGAATAGGGCTCTGGTCAACAGTAGTGTACTATACTGAGAATAGGGCTCTGGTCAACAGTAGTGAATATGGCTCTTTAGGGCTTCTGTAGGGAATAGAATGTAATTTGGGATGCAAAAAAGGACTGGTCATATGGATGTACCGTGTGACTAGATGTTCTAGTGAGATTCACTGTTTGGCATGGCAACCGAGGTTAATAGAAAACATGCCGTTTAATTAGTTAAAGACGATGGAAACGTGGACACTTATGTAGGAACCAGATGTAGGCTTTGCATTTTGCATTCCGTTTGTTTCAGAATGGTTGCTAGTTGAACAATTGGAGAGTATTCGCCAACGGTTACCCAGGTATAGAGAATCCCTGAAACGGGACGCAACGCACATGAAAACGAGCAGGGCGAGCGTGGTCTTGCTTTTACCAACACTTACCGTCAACAGGGTTTATAGGTACACCACTAGGCTTTAGTTATAGTCAGGTTTATGGCACCGGCCAACACATCATCACACACACACACACTATGTGTGATTCCCCAGCCGTCTGAACGCCCCCCCTGTGTCATCATCCCTCAGGGTGGGCCTGGAGACTCTCAGTATGACCCTTGTGTATGACCCCTGTAAAACCTCTGACCTTTGTGTCTCCTAACGCAAGCGACGTGTCCGAGACAGCTGTGTCGTCCCTCCCCACTGTCGGCTTGGAGTCCATCAGGAAGCTGATAGCCCGCAGTGCCTGGAACCTCAAGAAGCTCCCGCCAGTCGCAACCTTTAAACACCTGTCCACCGCGGACCTCACCTACCCTTCCCACTGCTGCGCCTTCAAGAACCTGAAAAGAAAGAGAGTGTGAGATTGGCTTTTATAATGTCAAGCGTTGTTAAGCCCAACGCACATTTCCATATGGCATTCTTCTGGATATGGCGAAAGCCTGTGTGTTGATACTGGCTGGTTTTTTGACACTTGTTTGTTTGCTTTTCTGCCTAGTGCTTTGTAAATAAATTCCCATGAAAGTGTTATAAAGCCCTGAAACCCTTTGGTTGATGCTTTCATAAATGAAAAGTAAATTATAGAGGGAAGTGCCAGTACTAGTAATGTCTTGTAGTGTTGCGTACAGTTACTTTATGATTAATGGCTGTTAAATTGAGCAGCAGTACCCCGACCTGTGTGGATGTTGGCTGAGATTAAGTCAACTCTGTGACGCCTTTACCTATAATGTTTTATTAAGCAGCTTTAATTACTGTCATTCAACGCTATTATTGTAGGAAGACCAACGTCTGAAAAAGACTAATGACTTTCTCAAAACATTAATCAGTTTTTCTTCTATAACTGAGTATGTAAATACTATAATAGCCAGACCCAGGAGAGGATGAAGAGGTATTTTAAAATGGTTCCAACCTGAATTCATTTGAATTTATTGGTTTGCACTAAATATATATATATATATTTAGTGCATATATATAGTTATATGTTGCCCCGTGAAATATATATTATGGGCTGAAACTATTTTTATCCCCTCATATTATTCTCAGTAAAAAATCTTTCTCAATGTTTCTCTTAATGACATTGTATGATACATCCATTTTGATATTAAAGGCACAAGTTTCAAACATCACAAAACCAGTCTAGACCTGAAATACAAACTGAATCAGAGAGAGAAACATGAAGAGAAACGTACTAGGTCCACAACAGTCATTGTCTTTTGAAATCGCAGATTTGTGGAGTACATCATCTGCAACATAACCGCTCTCTACGACCAGCCTCAGAAGAGATCGGTGGACCCTCTCAGATTCCCATTCCTTCCAGGAGATGCAGCATCTGACGTCACAGCCGACCAGCCTCAGAAGATATCTGTAGGCCCTTTCAGAGTTCCCGCCCTCCAACGGGACCTCATTGGGGATGCGGCCGACCAGGAGCCCAGCGAGAGGAGCTTCAGGGATGGGCTGTTCAGAGACCCCCGGGGAGACTTCCACAGCAGCCTCCACTACCACGCCTACTTTGGCGGCCAGCCGGACGATGACATGGGCTTCGGGGAGACGCTGAAGGTAAGAAAGGCCTGTCAGCCACCGGTTCGAATCCCACCGCTGACTGCGGTGTGAACAATCACAAATAAAGCAAAGTCTGATGAGAGAGGTGTATCTTATCAGATTTATTTTTGTACAGAATCCCCAGGAGGACAGCGGCCAGGACTTCGACAGCCGCTACGACTACGTTGTCTGCGAAGAGGGCGAGGAGGTGACCTGCGCCCCAGCGCCAGACGAGTTCAACCCGTGCGAGGACATCATGGGCTTCGGCTTCCTGCGCGTGTCCGTGTGGTTCGTGTCTTTGCTGGCCGTGGTGGGCAACATGGTGGTGCTGGTAGTCCTCCTCACCTCTCACTACAAGCTCTCCGTCTCCCGCTTCCTCATGTGTCACCTGGCCTTCGCCGACCTCTGCATGGGGATATACCTCCTCCTCATCGCCTCCGTCGACCTCCACAGCCGAGCGGAGTACTACAACCACGCCATCGACTGGCAGACGGGGCCGGGTTGCGGGTTGGCAGGGTTCTTCACCGTGTTCGCCAGCGAGCTGTCGGTGTACACGCTGATGGCGATCACGCTGGAGAGGTGGCATGCCATAACGTTCGCCATGAGGCTGGACAGGAAGCTCCGTCTGTCCCACGCCGCGGTCATAATGCTGGCTGGCTGGTTGCTCTGCCTACTCCTAGCGGTGCTCCCCCTAGTGGGCGTAAGCAGCTACCAGAAGGTCAGTATCTATTTACACATGTTGAGGGATTGATTGATTACAAAACCAATCAGCCAACCTAAGGGGAGAATAGGACCACACCCCAGGCCAGAGAAGGTAGTAGGTTGCCTGATCAGATTGATCTATAGGTTGATTCTTATCTGTGTTTACCCAGGTCAGTATCTGTCTGCCCATGGACACCCAGACCACCATGGCCCAGGTCTACATTCTCTCAGTCCTGATCCTCAACATCCTGGCATTTCTGGCCATCTGCGCATGTTACATCAAGATCTACTGCGCTGTCCACAACCCGCACTACCGCTCAGGCTCCAAAGACACCAACATCGCCAAACGAATGGCAGTCCTCATCTTTACTGACTTCCTGTGTATGGCGCCGATCTCCTTCTACGCCATGTCGGCCGTTCTGGACCACCCTCTCATTACTGTGTCCAACTCCAAGATCCTTCTGGTGCTCTTCTACCCTCTTAACTCCTGTGCCAACCCCTTTCTGTATGCCATTTTCACCAAGGCATTCAGGGGGGATGTCTTTATCCTGCTTAGTAAAGTGGGGTTGTGCCAGCGCAGGGCGCAGCTCTTCAGGGGACAAACAGTTAGTTCAAAGGGCAGCAGTGGGGAGTGTCACCGGGGGTGGAGAGGTAAGAAGAGCGACAAAGACAGGAAGGAGACAGGAAGACAAGAGGAGGTGCCCATCCACCTGGTGGAGTGTTCTGGGTCTGGTCACACATATTTCCAGCCTACCTCCCAGCAACCCAGTCCAGAGGAGAGCCGTAGTCTGGAAACATGAACCCAACCTGGCCCGGAGGGATCGAAGAGGACCCTGGTGGTGCCAAAGGGTGGTTTGGTTGGAGGGGATTGGAGCAACAGTGAAATCAAAATTTTTGAGGATTGGAGCCAGTATTTTCTCTGCACTTTTTAGCACGTTTGACTGTTTTCACAATTTCTGCTGTGATTTTTTTTGCAATTAATATACTGACTTTTGCAGAATATTAAGTGTCCGTGAAATAGGAGATATTCTGGTTGATTGCAGCGAAACTTCGTTAGGAAATGATCTCATGTTTTTGTGGTTCTGTCTATGTTTATTCAAAAGATTAAGTGGGTGTTGAAACTGTTGCTATATGTCAGCAATTTAAACTGCAGAGGAACGACAAAGTGGAGGTGGGTCCAAAAAAATTATATTTGTGTTTATCATTATAATATTACATTTGGCAAATATAATGTACCACATTTTCTTCTGAACTGTAAATTCACAATGCATTCATACATCCCAGACAGAACATTTTTCTTTAATTGGAACTCTCAATCGTCCTCACTAACAGCTATATTAAGACATTGGGAACTTTGAGAGCTCTACAATATGATAGCCATATTAAACTTCAGAGCTATGAAATGAAAAAGCATAAGAGATTTCTTACTAGACTTCTAGATATTGTCATGGTACTGTAACAACAGATCAGTCTGCAGTTCCAATTAGAAACTAGACCCAACTTTAGACAGGGAAATACTGCATTCCGTAATGCTCCAAAACAATTGTATATATAATGTATATAAATGAGAAGTACAACAAATACAAACAATTCTGTGATCCTGTATCTATGTAGTGTCCCTTCATTCTTTTTTTTTTTTCGAATGTAGTGTAGGAAGTGAGACATTAATTTTCACACGGCATTAGTCTACAGAAAGCAATAATGTGTAAAACAGGCAGTATTGTTTTGTGTATTTGGAAATTATCTACAGTGTATGTCAACTATTTAAATTACGTTCCAGAGATAAATTAAACAATTTTCTTTATCCTTTTTCTCATTCCTATTTATTGTTTTTACGAATGTTAAAAATCATTGCTACTGATCTGAATAAACATTTCAAAAATAAATCCCAACCACAACACTAAAGGATATCCTTTAAAATAAATATACAGTCCTATTTTATTACAGTAATAACAAATGTATACATTGTAACTTTTTCCCCCACTGGAATGTGATAATATTTTCAGTGTGGGGATATACAGTATAAGGAAATAAGTGATTTTTCAGATGACCAGAGACAATATCGCTGTACCTTGCTCAAAAGAGCTATGAAGAAAAACACCAAATATTTCTGGTATTAAAAGCAACATAGCTATGCTATAAAAAGCTTTACATCAAACAGAACACTGACACAAGCCATTCCTAAAATGAGATATTTGGAGTTATTATGAGTTAAATGGACACTTTATGCCAGTGACTGTCTCCTTGACATCTGGATAGAATTTCAACTGCACTGTGACATTTACAGAGAAATGTAGACTGCCAGGGAATGAAGTTTCCTGGAAAAAAGCATAATTACTTATTATTTTTTCTTTTCTCAGTTGCAAGAGACCCACGTGATATGCAACTGTTCCATCCAGCTAAATACAAGTTATTGGTCTTTTGTTTGCCAAATATTCTGTTTTATCTTTTTTTGAATGAGACATTTAACTGTTTGATACAATAAGGTGTCTTAATCCAGTCTTCACTATCAGAAGGGTTGAGTACTATAAATACTGTGGAATAAAAAGATAAGCAGAGGAACATGTAACAATGCTAGTACAGTATATTGGATTAGTAAAGACTACTGAGGGCATCTGCAAGCAAACAAACCCCCAAGGTTCCTTATTGCTATTATAAACTGGTTGCCAATGTAATTAGAACAGTAAAACATATATGTATCATACCAGTGGTATACAGTCTATAAACCGGGGGGTTCAAATCCTGAATGCTGATTGGCTGAAAGCCATGGTACATTAGAACGTATACCACAGGTATGAAATCACATCAATGTATTGCTTTGCACTGGTAACTGGCGTATGATGCCAAATAAGGCTATGAGATGCATTGTGCCTAAGAACAGCTCTTAGCCATTGTATGTTGGCAATATAACATACACCGCTGTGCCTTATTGGTTAAACATACCACAACTTTCAGCCAATAAGCATTCAGGGCTTAAACCACCCAGGTTATAATTAAATATTAATCAAATTGAAAAAAATACCGTCATGGTCTACAGACAGGATAAAACAAACTGACGTGTGTTTTATTGAACCAAATTCATTCCCTCTCCCTGGTTCCCAGCCCATTCATCGTCTGGCCCAATTCTTCTCTTGGTATTTCAAATAAACCCATCTCCCAGCCACTCCTCAAATAAGCAGCAGGGCAGGGTCCTTTGGATGAACGACCTGCTCCACGCTGCCATATTGGGTTTCTCATTGCAAATTCGTGGGGGAAAATACGTAACTCATCCGGAGAGAGAGATGGACATAGGAAGTTCAGAACTCAAATACGGGGGGGAAACTGAACTAATCCAAAGAGAGGAGAGACAAACAGATGTCAGATGCCCGAGGGGTGTAACTCGAGCCCCACTCTTCTCACCTTTTATATAAATGAGTTGGCAAGACCACTAGAAAAGCCTGGAGAGCCAGTCTTCACCTTACTTTACTCAGATATCAAATGTTTACTGTTTTGAAGAGTTGATGGTGATTTATTCTCCAATCACTGATAACCTACAGTAGCAATCAGATCTGCTGCTCAAATTCTGTCCTACCTGGCCCCGGTCAGTATGTCTCAGAAAAATATTGTCCAAAAAAGGTCTAGATGCCAGGACCACAGATACAATTGACACCAAGAAACTAAGGCCCTAAAGCACACAGGAAATTAGGCATTAAATGAAAAGACAATAAGAAGGGCCTTTTGTGATATGAAAATAAAATACAAAACTGACAAAAAAATACATACATCAGATAAAGAAAAAATTACCCTCAATGGTTGTGAGGTCTGGGGTTCACTAACTACACTCACCTAGCATTTGTGAAGCCACAACACGCACAACCTTGAGGCCGATGGGCTACAACAGCAGAAGACCCCACCGGGTACCACTCATCTCCACTACAAATAGGAAAAAGAGGCTACAATTCGCACGAGCTCACCAAAATTGGACAGTTGAAGACTGGAAGAATGTTGCCTGGTCTGATGAGTCTCGATTTCTGTTGAGACATTCAGATGGTAGAGTCAGAATTTGGCGTAAACAGAATGAGAACATGGATCCATCATGCCTTGTTACTACTGTGCAGGCTGCTGGTGGTGGTGTAATGGTGTGGGGGATATTTTCTTGGCACACTTTAGGGCCCTTAGTGCCAATTGGGCATCGTTTAAATGCCACGGCCTACCTGAGCATTGTTTCTGACCATGTCCATCCCTTTATGACCACCATGTACCCATCCTCTGATGGCTACTTCCAGCAGGATAATGCACCATGTCACAAAGCTAATTTCTAATTGGTTTCTTGAACATGACAATGAGTTCACTGTAGTGAAATGGCCCCCACAGTCACCAGATCTCAACCCAATAGAGCATCTTTGGGATGTGGTGGAACGGGAGCTTCATGCCCTGGATGTGCATCCCACAAATCTCCATCAACTGCAAGATGCTATCCTATCAATATGGGCCAACATTTCGAAAGAATGCTTTCCGCACCTTGTTGAATCAATGCCACGTAGAATTAAGGCAGTTCTGAAGGTGAAAGGGGGTTAAACACAGTATTAGTATGGTGTTCCTAATAATCCTTTAGGTGAGTATAGATTAAGCTGTTCATGTTATATCCTGTACTGCATTTTAGCAGGATCAGATGATGACCATGGCAGAGTTTCCCGTCACAGCAGGATCAGACAGCCAGGAAGAAAGGGTCAACCATGGAGCTGAGGTGAAATGTTGATACATGCAGTAGTCTACAAAACTGTATAATTTAACTGAAATTAATTATGCAGGCAAAATGGAACATGTAGATCCCATTATATCACTCACACTCATTGAAATACAGAGGTCTGTGGACTCTTCACTAAGAGCACTCATCCCAGACAATTTCTTAACGATGTGATATTAAATTAAATGGCTGAAGGCATTATTTTTCATGTTTATTCTTGCAGAATCAAACAGATGAACACCTGACCATCACACCTATATGGGCTTGTTGGACATCCCATAACAAAACCATGGGCAAGTTGGAGGTGGGGAGTGGGAGTACAACTAAACAGTGAAAGAAGCATGTGTTTGGCCCTGGTGGGGTGGGGGAGTACAACTAAACAGTGAAACAATCATGTTTTTGGTCCTGGGGAGGTTTGGGATTAGAACTAAACAGGTTCTAAACATGGATTATTGTATCATAATGGGCTGAACTTGTCTATCATTATTATCAATCAACCATACAGCCAATGCTTTTCTGGATAAACTGCCAATACTCTAGCTTGCCATTTAATTGAGATTATGTATGGATGTTGCCGATCAACTCGGCCCTCAACTTCCAGGGGCCGGACCATAATCTGCCCATCTGCCCCCACACCCACTTTGATGGCCTCCAGGGACAAATCAGAAGGCAGCCTGACCAGCCAAGGATCCTGTAGCAGCCCTGATGACTCCTTGCCCTTCTGTGCTTACCCAAGGTCTGACCATATTGTTTCCTGCTACAGGAGGGTACCATCTCTGGAGGTGTGACAAGAGGAGATGACGGGGGAGGTGAAAAGGAGAGAGGGACTGAGAAGAGGAGAGGCGGCATAGGATGATGGAGACAGACGTTGGGATAATACAATGAACAGGACTTCAGAAGGGAAATGTAGTTTACTACAAATGGTCAATGACTCTGCCGTCCTAGCTGTAAGGGGAAGCAGAGCAGGAGATACCCTATTATAGGGGGAACCGCCAAGACAACCCACATGGCAGAAAAAAGGGTTTGGACATTGCCTGAAGTTGGGGAGGGGAAGTTTCTCTTGCTGCTCCGTATGTTTTGTGAGTTTCAAATGGGAGCCAAAGGAATGAGCAGAGAAGAGGGTTAATATGGCGGAACTTGGGTTGGCTGAACACCAGGTGGCCCACGGGTGTCTGGGGTTTTTGGTGGCACAAGAAGGGAACCCTCCCATTGTATTTTTTCTTTTTATAACAAAGAAATACAATTTTTAAAAGGAAAAAACTGTTGTATTTCTTAATAGGCTAAGCTGTCAAATGTTTTCTCAAAGTTTACTTTAAAGTACACAAATTTAATTACCATTAATGTTGGGTTATTATAGGAAGTAAATGCTCAGAAATAGGCTAAAATACCAGTGTTGTGTGGCAAAATGTTGAACTCTCACTTTTCTGTGATATTCACTGCTTTTATAATGCTTTCAAATATTTTGCTCAACTCCTAACCTAAATGCCATAGAGGAAAAACAACACATCTTCATACACCTTCCCCTGAAATGAACTAGGGCTGCTTTCTGTCATGTATACACACACACGTAATGAAACAACATGCCTGGTCTTTAATTAATTTGATAACAAGCAAGGTTTATTCACACTACCTGGTAAACCAAGAGTCACTGAAATATACAGGAAGAATATATTGGGATTACAGAGTTGGTGATCCCACCTACTAAGGCTCCCTAACAGTGAATAAGTCAACATGGATGACAAATGTACTTAGTTTAAAAACAGTTATAAAACTGTGTTTTCGGTCCTGGTTGGGTGTGACAATTGCTCACTCCTTATCCTTCCTGACTGATTCTTCTCTAGTTTTGTATTTAGTAGTGTCCTAGTCACTACTGGTAGCATGAGGCGGTACCTGCAGCCCATTCAGTTTCCACAGGTAGTCCAGCTCCTCCATGATGGCACTTCCATACGAGCCATCACAAGAGCATGGAGGAGATACCAGGAGACAGGCCATTACACAATGAGGGCTGGACAGGGCCATAGAAGGGCATCAACCCAACAGCAGGACCGGTACAGGAGGAGCACTGCCAGAGCCCTATTGGCCCTGTTCTCTTCACAGATGAGTGCAGGTTCACACTGAGCATGTGGCAGACGTAAGAGTCTGGAGAACATTATGCTGCCGGCAACATCATCCAGCATGACCGGTTTGGCGGTGGGTCAGTGATGGTCTGGGGAGGCATATATTTGGAGGGTCGCACAGACCTCCACATGCTAGCCAACTGTACCCTGACTGTTGTTTGGTATCAGGATGAAATACAATACATCGTCAGACCTTATGCTGGTGCAGTGGGCCCTGGGTTCCTCCTGGTGCAGGACAATGCCCGGACTCATGTGGCAAGAGTGTGTAGCCAGTTCCTGGATGACAAAGGCATTGATGCCACTGACTGGCCCTCACGTTCCCCAGACTTAAATCCTATTGAGAACCTCTGGGACGTTATGCATTGGTGCATCTGCTGCCGCCAAGTAGCGCCACAGACTGTCCAAGAGCTCACTGATGCCCTGATCCAAGTCTGGGAGGAGATCCCCCAGGACACCATCTCATCAGGAGCATGCCCAGATGTTGTCGGGAGTGCATTCAGGCACGTGGGGGCCATTCAAACTACTGAGTCACATTGAGTTGATTGTGATTTCAATTGTTTGCTTAGATATTCAGTATGAGTTTGAATCCAGCCCTAAATCAGTTGGTGATTTAGGTTTCCATTGACCGTTGTTACGCCATTTTGTTCTCAACGAACTACACAATGTAAAGATTTTGACCTTTTAATATACAGGTGCTGGTCATAAAATTAGAATATCATCAAAAAGTTTTTTTATTTCAGTAATTCCATTCAAAAAGTGAAACTTGTATAATGTATACATTCATTCCACACAGACTGATATATTTCAAAGATTTTTTCTTTTCATTTTGATGATTATAACTGACAACTAATGAAAACCCCAAATTCAGTATCTCAGAAAATTTGAATATTGTGAAAAGGTTCAATATTGAAGATACCTGGTGCCACACTCTAATCAGCTAATTAAACACCTGCAAAGGCCTTTAAATGGTCTCTCAGTCTAGTTCTGTAGGCTACACAATCATGGGGAAGACTGCTGACTTGACAGCTGTCCAAAAGACGACCATTGACACCTTGCAAAAGGAGGGCAAGACACAAAAGGTCATAGCTAAAGAGGCTGGCTGTTCAAAGAGCTATGTGTCCAAGCACATTAATAGAGAGGCGAAGGGAAGGAAAAGATGTGGCAGAAAAAAGTGTACAAGCAATAGGGATAACCGCACTCTGGAGAGGATTGTGAAATAAAACCCATTCAAAAATGTGGGGGAGATTCACAAAGAGTGGACTGTAGCTGGAGTCAGTGCTTCAAGAACCACCACGCACAGACGTATGCAAGACATGGGTTTCAGCTGTCGCATTCCTTGTGTCAAGCGACAGCGTCAGAAGCGTCTCGCCTGGGCTAAAGACAAAAAGGACTGGACTACTGCTGAGTTATGTTCTCTGATGAAAGTACATTTTGCATTTCCTTTGGAAATCAAGGTCCCAGAATCTGGAGGAAGAGAGGAGAGGCACAGAATCCACGTTGCTTGATGTCCAGTGTAAAGTTTCCACAGTCAGTGATGGTTTGGGGTGCCATGTCTTCTGCTGGTGTTGGTCCACTGTGTATTCTGAGGTCCAAGTTCTACATAGCCGTCTACCAGGAAGTTTTAGAGCACTTCATGCTTCCTGCTGCTGACCAACTTTATGGAGATGCAGATTTCATTTTCCAACAGGACTTGGCACCTGCACACTGTGCCAAAGCTACCAGTACCTGGTTTATGGACCATGGCATCCCTGTTCTTAATTGGCCAGCAAACACGCCTGACCTTAACCCTATAGAAAATCTATGGGGTATTGTGAAGAGGAAGATGCAATACGCCAGACCCAACAATGCAGAAGAGCTGAAGACCACTATCAGAGCAACCTGGGCTCTCATAACACCTGAGCAGTGCCACAGACTGATCGACTCCATGCCAGGCCGCCTTGCTGCAGTAATTCAGGCAAAAGGAACCCCAACTAAGTATTGAGTGCTGTACATGCTCATACTTTTCATGTTCATACTTTTCAGTTGACCAACATTTCTAAAAATCCTTTTTTTGTATTGGTCTTAAGTAATATTCATATTTTCTGAGATACTGAATTTGGGATTTTCATTAGTGGTCAGTTATAATCATCACAATTAAAATAAATAAACATTTGAAATATGTCACTCTGTGTGTAATGAATGATTATAATATACAAGTTTCACTTTTTGAATGGAATTACTGAAATAAATCAACTTTTTGATGATATTCAAATTTTATGACCAGCAACTATATATATTGAAATCTGAGTTTTTGTTTAATTAACCACTTTTGAAAAATAAACAATGACAATGTAATGTTTTTGTCTGTCATTTTTAGATTAGATTATATTCAACTTTGTCATTTAACACGTACAGTACATACCAGAAGTGCAAATAGAAGAGTGCAAAAGATTTACCTGTGAAACAATTAAGAACAATGTATGTTTTAAGTGTGATGTACAAATGTGCAATGAAGGCAAACTTAAGGTGCAAGGTAGCTTGTGCAACTGAAATGCAGGGATAGCAGCAATAAGGTAGATATGTACACATAACTGAAAACGTCCTTATCACACTTTGTAAAGCAATGTCAGAGTCCAGTAGATCAGTGAAGGGTGCAAATAGTAAGCACCAAGGTCCCTTTCATGTGGAATGTCTATCAGGGTTTAGATAAGTATTTCATTAGCATATTTTAAACAAAAACAACCATCCTGTAGGATTCACATACTTTCAAGCAGCACTGTATAAACACACAGAGATTTTCAGAACTGACATCTCTGTGGGTCAGTGAAAGATCAAGGATCGCCCTCTCACAGAACTCCAAGAGCATTCCACCATGCCATGCTCTTCAACGCAGAGAAAATAAAGAGAATAATAAAGGAGACAGAAGACATTCCTTCTTCCCTTTCTGATTGCTCAAGTGGCTCCAGACAGCATGGCCTGCTGCTGTGTCGTCAAGTTACTCAAGACACTCTAGCTTGCCCTTATAGCATGTCTATCCAGACTGCCGGACCTGCCCTTATACCACGTCTATCCAGACTGCCGGACCTGCCCTTATACCACGTCTATCCAGACTGCTGGACCCGCCATTATACCACGTCTATCCAGACTGCCGTACCTGCCCTTATACCACGTCTATAGAGACTGACGAACCTGCCCTTATACCACGTCTATCCAGACTGACGAACCTGCCCTTATACCACGTCTATCCAGGCTGCCGGACCTGCCCTTATACCACGTCTATCCAGACTGCCGGACCTGCCCTTATACCACGTCTATCCAGACTGACGAACCTGCCCTTATACCACGTCTATCCAGGCTGCCGGACCTGCCCTTATACCACATCTATCCAGGCTGCCGGACCGGCCCTTATACCATGTCTATCCAGACTACTGTTGTAATGGCAGTGACCCACATGTGAAGGATCATGGATTAAAGTACCACACACATTCCAACACTTTAAGTAACCAGACTACTTTTAATAACAGGAGTCCATCGTATGGATTGGACGGAATGCAGATGTTCAACATCAAGCCTGGTTGAAATATATGTCAGCTACCACGCTTAATTCACTACCAGTAAATTATTTAAGACAAGGGATTGGAATCAGAAACCCTCTGGTAACTGACCTACATATCTACCCTTGAGGCTTAGAGTAGGGCCCGGCCCAGCAGTATTGACCTGACGTCCATATCTACACAATGACTGCCAGTCATCGGTGTTCAGTCAGGAGTGAGGCCGACACTGGAGAATTGAGGGTCCATTATATCTCCTCCACTTCACCAGATGAGGGGTTCACTTTAGAGTCTGTGTGGCATTCAGGACACTCAAGACCATTTACAATCGACAGCCAAAATCAAACCCTTAGGCTGAAAAACCAACAACAAACTGAAGCAGGTGAAACGACTACAATAGCTATTTAGAATAGCCACAAAATGGACAAGTTCCCGGCGTAGACACCGCATGCATCAATCACAACTGCCATCCTCAACTGAGTTATCAGGTAATTTAGTCAATGTGGTTCAATGATTTTTATTCTTAATCTTAGACACCTTGGCCAAAATGCTGGTTTGGTGGAGCAACACATCAAACTTGACCTTCATTAGCCAATAAGGTAGAAGGTTGTAGAAGCTCCTGTCCTTATAAAAGCCGATTTCAGGGGAAAATAAAATTAGGATGAAGACATTGCACCCTGGAAACCAGAATCTTTTGGTTTGTTACGACAATAATGTGGCATAAATGTGGAAAACTGGGATTAAACAAAACTGATTTTCGGTAATTGACATTGCTGTGGAAAAGTATATAATAAAAAAATACAATTAACACAAAAAGCCAACTACAAAAGTTGAAAAACTTTGGATAAGACATACCTTTTGATCTTTTTACTTTTTGAGAATTCTTAAATTCCGATATGCCAATGAAAGATATTTTCTCCTGTAAAAAAATTAAAACCAATCAGTTTTCATATTACTTTAATTAGAATTTTAGCAAAGGCAAAAACTCAATGGGTCTCTCCTGTAAAGTACTACCATATCTAATTATTTGTAATCAATGCACAGCCTTCCAAGTTATGGTCATTTACAAAGATCTTTGATTCAGAATGTAAAAAAACAAACAAAAAAACAGTACTCTATGATTGAGAATACAAACAATACAGTTCCCTCACAGACAAGCACATCATAGAACAGCAGTTCAGACATGAATAATACAAAAAATAAAAAAGGATAAGTAAATTTTCTGGAGATATCCTCTCCTCAATGCCTATTTTGTGTTGTGTGAATACCTGAAAGCCAAACCAAAATCCAAAAGGCACACATGAAATTACACCAGGGTATTGGAACGCATGGATTTGTGAACTACACTAAAATTAAGTAAAAGGCCAAAAACACTTGAGCAGGAGAGATATGGTACTGCTTATCCAAACCCTGTTTCAGTGATAGAAGTTACTCGGTTCTAGACCCAGAACCTACTCTAAAGTTCTGCTATACATTCCTCAACAAAATGACTATTTTAGTCATGAGTCGGGCCATTGTGTCTGAGAATGTCTGCGCACACACACACACACACAAAACAGTATCAAAGCCACTAAGAAAAGCTGAAAACAAACTTTATTTCAGAGAAAAAAAAATTATGCAACAGGGCACTGTTAAAATAAACTGCAGAGAACACAAGCCTTGCCCACAGAAGTTGGAACTCCCGTGAGCAGCCTTTATATAAAATCATCATGATTAAAAAGAAAGCACAAGACAGACAGCGCTACACACAGCAGCCGTGACAGGGATCACAGCACACGATGGAGCGCAGTCCAGCCAACAGGTACAAGAGGAAGAAAAAAGGAACACTTGGTTAGCATCATAAGAGCACAGTTTGGTGCGACTTCCTGCTTTATACCCCCCTCCCCCCACCACAAAATATAACATTGCCTGAGCCTTCAGGAATAAATACTACAACAAAAAATGGACACAAAAACAAGTCATAAAAACTATTTGTACTTAAATACCAGAAAAGGGATGCGGAATGCCCATTCCGGCAACATTGAACTGACAACACCATCTTCAAGCAGTGAACTAACGCAGACGTCACACCCATCACACACGCCACCCACGAAAAATGAGCCAGCAGGATTGGGCATGCTGTGGCAGTTGACAACTCTAACTGGACGATACAGTGACAATTCAGATCTCCAGCTGGCTGGGAGACAGGAGACCTGATACACAACAGAACAACTGTCAGATAAGGGTTTCAAGAGCTTTGTACAATAACTTGATCCATCCGTTCATTGATTGTTTCATCAAGTCTTCTCGCTTTCTAAATGGCCAGTCTGCTATAGGAGGAATTAGGATTAAGGGCTTGAAAAAAGCAGACGGGAAGTAATTGGCAGTAACAAAATAAAACCAGGAGTCCTCCATAACACACCCTAGGTACTATGTTGATCTCTACTGCTCCCCAGGGCTCAGAGAAGTGTCCTCACTTAAATCAAAGCTCTTATCATCCTTCCATCTTTAGTGTTGGTTTAGATCATAAATTATTTCTTTAAAAGTTTAAAACAATAACAGGAGGGGAGCATTACACTGCCCAACACAGTATCAACTAAATATATGGAAGGAAACATTAGAATGAACCATAAAAACATCTGGCAGGAATATCAGTGACATGAAATCGAGATTTACAAGCAGAAGATGCTAATATTGTCAGCCTTTTCAAACACTTGATACACTTGTGTCAACCGTACAGTCTGCCAACCACTCACTCTGAATCCACATCTGGGATAAACAGGTCTCCTGTCCAATCCCTTGGCATTTTCACTGACCTATGAACCTGATTCAAACTTATATGCAAAATGTTTAGAGGGTCAACCCATGTAGGTGATTCTATCTGGTCCGCTATAAACTGAAGTGTGAGAAGACATTGGAAAAAGGGGATTCATTGAAAGAACAGAAGCTCAATGGATCTCTCGTCAGTGGCTGCTTGGCAGAACGGTCTTCTCAGGCCCGTTGGGTCCTGATACTGACATACCCTTCATTCCGATGTGTGTCAGACAGTATCTCCGTTTCGAAATGGTGAGTTTGTCATTGCGTGTGACGCCCCCTAACCCCCCCCCCCCCCCCCACCCAACAAACCACAACAGGTCCTTGTATCCAGTCATTCCCTGGGCTGAAATGTATCCAGTCATTCCCTGGGAATTAGCTGTTGATGCCTTGCTTTCTCAAACTGGACAGAAAGTCCCAGAGTTCAGTTTGGTTCCTCTGTCTGCGTTGGTAATGGCACCCTGTTCCCCATGTACATGTAGGCACACTACTTACCAAGGCCTACAGGCTCCGGTCCACAGTAATACACTATATAGGGAAGAGAGTGCCATTGAGGACTCCTCCTTTGTGTTGTTTTACCACTCCGCATCCCCCACAGCTTTGGAGAAGACATAATCTCTGCCATTCAGGTTCATTATCCCATCCTTCAGGTGGAATTTCCATTTGTTCTTACTTCTGTGAATCTGAGGAAAGGGAACAGTGTGACACACTACTCTGTCTCCCTGTCAAGGGGGCTGGGATTGAATATGAAAACATACCTACCAGGAATATTTCATGCTTAACCTGTTTGTTCAAGAATTCTCAAATGCATAGTCCTGAACAATAGTATCGGAAAATACAATTTTCTTAAAGATAAGGAAAGCGAGAAGGTCAGTGACAAAGCTACTAATCTTTAAAAAAAAAAGACCAGTATCGGTAAAGTCGTGCAGATATTTAACTAGTCCATGTAAGGAGGGAAGCCACTGGACAGTGTCGGGGATGGCAGAGTACAACCTGTCACAAACCAAGTCTGGATGGGGCTTTACTGTATTGGGCAAGCCTTACCTTGTCGTACTGACACACCACCACGTTTTCTGTATCGAACAGCTCTTGGTCCTCCTCGTCACTCACATCATCTTCACTGTTCAGAGGCTCCTGAGACAGACAAACAAGTTAATACCAATACCACTACTAATCCCTACATAGGACTGCAGCGTTCTGCTACTCAGAAGAAACTACAGAGAAATTATATTTTTAAACTCTTCCGGAACTGTAGACTTCCCATGTGTTTGCGTGTCTCTCTTCGTCCGAGTGTACAACCCACCTCCTCCACCTGTCCGTCCTCGCCTCCATCTTTGTCCTTGTCTTCATCTTCATCCTCATCGTACTCCTCTTCCTCCTCCTCCTCATCTTCATCTGAGGAGGTGTCCCCCGCTCCGTCAACCTGCAGCATCATGGGCGGCTGCGGCTGGGTCATCTGCTGGGCCTGTTGCTGCTGCGGGGCCCCTGGTGCAGCTCCGCCCTGGGCCTGAGGTTGCTGCTGCTGCTGCGGGGCCCCTTGCGCAGCTCCGCCCTGGGCCTGTTGTACTTGCTGTACTTGTTGGACCTGCTGCATCTGGCCTGCCTGGCCGGCCATCTGCATCACCTTAACAGAGGATGGGTTGACAAGGATTGGTTAGTGACTGACTGTTGAACATGGGTCCACCGTTCACAATCTGCACAATAACGAAGAAAACACTCCCCTGGTCTTTGCGTGCACACAACTAAAAGCTGACTGTAGAAATACATGTAATGAAGAAGGGCTGATGCTCTGTCTTTTATTAAAAAGGCACTTGAATTGGACGAACCACATCCCGCATCGGAGCAGTGAAAGAGGTCTGACCTGTGTGTTCTGCTGGACTTTGTTCCCAGTGAGGACAATCTGCTGAGGCTGGATGATGACTCCTGTCTGCTGGGGGAGGCCTCCCTGGAGCGGAGTCAGCACCTGGGGGGGGCGCACATGATTTTACACCCCATGAAACACTAACAGTTCACCTTGAAAATGTCCCACTGTGGTTACAGGACATGAGCCATCTTAACCCGAAGACCCCGACGTAGAAAGTTATTTCTTGTGTACCTCCACCAGGGGGCCTACGTGTGGAGGGCACCTACCTGGGTGATGGGCCGTACCTGCTGTATGACGGGAGCCTGCACGCCCCCGGGCTGCATCTGGGGGAGGACCTGCTGCTGCAGCACCATCTGCTGCTGGGGCTGGATGATGTACTGGGCTCCGTTGGCCGCTCGGACAACCTGCAGGATCTGACCTGGGGTCAGAGGGGGGGAGGCGTTAGACCGGCCAAGGGCACGCACGTTCACGATCTGACCGGAGATCAGAGGAGAGAGAGTTGGAGAGTGTAGCCCTCGATACCCAGACCCAACCTCGTGAGACTCAACCCAAGACCCCGGCATCCAAACCACGGCCAGACCAAGAACAGTTTGCATTTTGAAAAGAAGAACAAATATATGGAGTCAGAAAGAAAGGCTTGTTATTTCCGTAATGTGGAGGGGAGTATAGGTTGTACACACCGTCCGCCGTTTTAAGATAAACATTCTGGGACACATTGCCTGATGTGCATCACCCGGGAAGGACAGAAGAAATTCAGGGCAGAACAAAAAAAAAACAAAAAAAAATACAGATTGGTATTTGGTGAGGTCATCTTTCTGCAGTAACAGGCTGCGTATTTACTATGAGTAGTCATATAATCACTGAATCCGTGTGCAATGTAACAGAAAGAGTTCCTCTACCTTGGCTGGTGATGAGCTGCTGATAGGGACTGACTCCAGTGGGCAAGGCCAGGGTGGCGGCAGTGGCTGCTGCACTCTACAGGACAGACAGAGACAACACACATGACCCACCAGGCTAGGAGACGGCTGGCCCTCAACAACAACCAGGGAATTACCCTGTTTCAAACAGAGACACAGCCCGCATTAATGGACAAGAGAAGCAGTGCAAAGGGAGCGTCCGTTTCCTGTCCAGTGGAAATGCACCAAAAACACGTTAGGAAATAAAGCAGTGCGCGACAACATAACACACGTAAAAGTTACCTATTTTTGTACATTTCCATTTATCAACTAAAATCTAAAGCTCAATGTTTCCATTGCATGTTCCACTTAACTACGTTTTTTCTCACACGTTTCCACTCTGACCTTTATGTCTGCCCTCTGAGAAACAGCTCACACACAGTATGCTACTTTGATGAAATTGTTACGGATAAAAGTATGATTTCAATTTTCCAGATATCAGCCATGCATCAATCATGTCACATAATATTACGCCCTTGATAATAATGAGATAGGAGCATGAACTCACCCCTGTAACCCTTTACAGCCATGTGAAGTCAACTCATTTCATCTGAAGCCTTATGAGCTGCATGGTTTAAATAGGTGTAGACCACAGGACATCCAAATTTGCTTGAATATGAATATTTGCAATGCAATTGCTTTTCAGAAGTAATATTACAGACAAATATCCCACCAGGTTAAATAAATAAATCGATGTTTATAATATTAATAGTTGATAACATCCTGTTTGCCACCCATTTCATTTTCTTAGTATCATACCAACTGGAAGAAAATGCAGTTTAGATATTTGACAGATGTGAGTCCAGAAGACAAACCAGATGGTGGCGAGGCTGGAGGAGGAAAATAGGACATCAGAAAGATGGGGAATGTCGTTATCAGGCAGAGACCAAGGGAGAGGGCCAGACACCAAGAGGGAGGGCCAGACACCAAGAGGGAGGGGCAGACACCAAGAGGGAGGGGCAGACACCAAGAGGGAGGGGCAGACACCAAGAGGGAGGGGCAGAGAGGTCTTGTTTCATCTGCTCAGTAATCCAATCCAAAATCCAGAACTCTCACAAAAATTTATAGCGATTTATTGCGTGGCGTCTCATCCATCTGTCCTTAAGCTGGCCGGGTTAGTTACGCTCAGCGCCAGCTGGTGACATCTACATGCTGTGTGTTTACTGGGGTCGGTGTGTACACATGTGGAATCAGCTCTATAGTCCAGGTGAATTATATCCAAGGATCTCTCTCATTATGGACACATGCAAACAGCCAAGAAGGAACAATTGGTTTAATCAGGGCTAACTTCACAGCTGTTGTTGGCACGTAACCACAACGAAACTGTCATTATTTGTGTCTTAGACCTGATTAAACTCTGGCCCCTGGTCAATGGTGCAGGTGCAGCCTATTTCCAGACAAACGGTCCACTCACCATCCCTGTTGCACTCATGTGCTGCAGAATTTTGGGATCCTGCACAATGACTTGCTGCTGGGGCGCTGTGGGGAGAAAGCAGATGGGCATTGAACACACAGTGCATACATGTCCAAAAGACCAACATCTTGGCAATGCTGCTTTGGAACCAACAATCAACTGTGTGTGAAATCAATAAACACTGAATGATGTCCATGTGATTATATTACCGCTGGTGACGTTCGGACGGGTCGATTGCCAGTTCGTCACTGTGAATGAGAGTGGATTCTCTTTTCAATGCCTTTATTGTGCTTTTCAGATAGTCATTCAAGCGGTTCTTTAAAATGTATTTTGGACTAGGCCACATAACAGAGCACCTGTTATTTCTAGACTTTCGGGAAGATCCACAATACAGGAGGAGTGTTAGAACGGTTGTAAAAAGCCTTTTAGATGTTGGGAGGTGGCCTTAAAGGGCGGTTTCAGGGAATTGTCATTGTGGTTTAAGCACTTCTCATATCCCCAAATATGTTCACACTGGCATGGACCGAGAAGACTGAAGGAAGGCCATCACAGGAATTAGAGTGGATACAGGCCTAGGGTTTCTAGAAACCATTAAAGAACAGGTTTCCTCCACACAGATTAAGCTCTATCCAGGGGCTGTGTCTACAAAATCATTTTAGACAATGTCCTGTGAAAACTGTTTAAGAGGAAGAAAAACCTTGCAACTCAGAGTGGGTTTTAGGATAATGTTAAGAAACAGCTCTGGCAAACCAAACAAAAAAATATTAATTTCTATCACAGCAGGTAATAAATACAGTTTCGGGGACCATGAAGGGAAGATAGTGATGAGGCTCTCTGACAGGGTTAAAGAAATAAGAATCACCTGCTGCCAAGTCCACAGTATGAGTTAGACAGCCCACGGTGAAACTAACACAGTATGAGTTAGACAACCCATGGTGAAACTAACCATGTATCAAATGTGGTAACAGAAATTACTTCTGCTGCTATTAACTCAAGCCTAATGTTTTTAACCAGTTAAAGGAGAATGTATTATATTAGGCCTATTGTTATATCAACCCATTAAAACAGATCCCTGAAATGCATCAAGTCCCTTAACGACGATGTTGCAAGCATCAAGTCCCTTAACGACGATGTTGCAAGCATCAAGTCCCTTAACGACGATGTTGCAAGCATCAAGTCCCTTAACGACGATGTTGCAAGCATCAAGTCCCTTAACGACGATTTTGCAAGCATCAAGTCCCTTAACGACGATGTTGCATGAAACATTCCGAAGTTAAATAACGGAAGACAATGTTAACATGGCGTCAAATCGAACATTTTATAGACATGCCAAAGGAATAAATCTTTGTTGTAAAATCCTAAAGGCATTCATTTCAATAGAAACATAGATGTAGGTAAATCAGCCTAGAGGTAACGCATGGTATTTAGTCAAAAGTGCAACAGACAGCCAGAGGCCAGAGGTCAACGAGAAAGGAACCCAAATGACTGAATTTGTCAGTGTCTCTCTACAGGAATTGTTGCCTACTCCTGCTCTAGGCTTAATCTGTGTCTGGGAAACCAGTCTGTCGGGGCGGAGGGGCCTGGAGGCCGCGCCTGTGTCTGTCGGGGCCCGGAGGCCGCGCCTGTGTCTGTCGGGGCGGAGGGGCCCGGAGGCCGCGCCTGTGTATGTGCCGGGGCAGGGGGCCCGGAGGCTGTGCCTGTGTCTGTCGGGGTGGGGGGGCCCTGAGGTCGTGCCTGTGTCTGTCGGGGCGGGGGGGCCCTGAGGCCGTGCCTGTGTCTGTCGGGGCGGGGGGGCCCTGAGGCCGTGCCTGTGTCTGTCGGGGCGGGGGGGCCCTGAGGCCGTGCCTGTGTCTGTCGGGGCGGGGGGGCCCTGAGGCCGTGCCTGTGTCTGTCGGGGCGGGGGGGCCCTGATGCCGTGCCTGTGTCTGTCGGGGAGGGGGGGCCCTGAGGCCGTGCCTGTCGGGGAGGGGGGGCCCTGAGGCCGTGTGTCAGGGCATAGGACTGGGACTAACCCTGCTGCTGCTGGGGCAGGAGGACCTGTTGGGACTGGGTCTGCTGCGTGACCTGCTGGGACTGCTGAGCCTGCTGCTGAGCCGCTGCCTGGAGGGCCGCCTGCTCCTCTGTATGGAAGCCCTCCACTGCCTTACTCTGCATCAGCTTGTTCTCCCAAAGCTAGGGAAGAGGAAAGGAGAGAAAGACAAAATACGGTCAAATGGAGAAGGGTAGGTAAGATGACAATATCATTGTATAGATTGTATATGTAACATTTACAAACCCTCCAACCAAAAAATTAAGCTGCAATTAAAAGGTGCTGATCATTTCCTTCATTTGGGATTAAACTCGTGCTTCAAATAAAAGGCTCAACTACATATCCGCAACTGGGAAACAGATCAAGAGAAAATCTGTAGACAGGAAAAACATTTTCCAATGGATAAGGAAGGGGTGAGTTTCATACTGTTTTGAGCTCCATGAGAACCTGCTCGTCCACTCCCTCATCAAGGAAGAGCTCTCGGACCTCGTTGATAACATCCTCAATCACAGACCTGTACAGTTTAGGCTGACAAAACATGAAGAGCACAGTTAGAAGTGTCCTACTGTACATTATAATGCAGGAGGTAAGAGCCTTGGATGCGGAATGGCTGAAATATGTAGCATAAATCCATTTTTACAGTTTTAATTGCTTAATAAAGCAGTTTATAATAGTGATAAAGTAACTTGGGTCTTTGAGATACATGGCAAATATACCATGGCTAAGTAATAATAATCTCTAATAACAGCTCTTAGCGGGGTATACTGGCCATATACCACATCAGCCCATTTCATTATGACTTAAATATAGTTATTCCATACACCAATAATTATAGTATGAAACCCAGCTAAGCCAAACCTATTGACAGAATTTAGAAACTTCCTAAAGGTGCCTTTCTTACAACTAAACTGTAAATTAGTTGGACATTTATAAAATTATGGTTTGTAATGCGAGTGGCCAGACCGGTTGCATCATAAAATTGTTAAAATGTCTGGAGAACTTTGGTAACCATCAATATTAACGGTAAAGTGCCTAAACATATTACAGCACCAGAGTTTATACACATGGTGATTTTGTAATGTGATAGCCATGATAAGCAATAACCCAAAATGACTGATAGACCAGCCCACAGCAACACCACAAACGCTTCACAATTATTCACCATTTACGGGTCTCAATACCAAGAGACAGATCAGATGACAAACTACATTTAATCGGCCAAACTAAATACAGACTGTGACGTTCAATCGTCGAACATCATAACCCCCTCAAACGAAAATGATTGCATTTTGAACAAGAGAGAGGCCATCTGCTGTCCTATTTCCCCGGTCAATTCGGACCTCCGTCTCCCACTCTCCGTTTCTAGGCCTGTCTGCTCACTATTTAAAGCTCAACCGGGTGTTTATATGTATAGCCGGTGACGTAGCACTGAGTAGCACCTTCCCATCCCGGGCAGTCTATATTAGAGAGCCAATATGGCTGTATAAAACCGAGCCGCGGAAAGGAGGAGGGTCACAACCGTCGAGAGAGGAGACGTGGAAGCCATTTTACAGAACGGCGGTGGTCAAGCGCCTATTGCCTCGTGCTCGTAGTCGCTAATATTCGAATGTTGGACTTAAATAGAATTGCTTAGAAGATTGGGTGATTTTTGCTGGTTAAAATGTATTTTAGAGATGGGGCCAGAGAAATAAAACATCGGACAAAAGAAGGTGAAGAGGCTAGCTAGCAGTCTCGTTCGTGCATGGTGGACAGAGGACAGTACGACCTTGTTTGAAATTTAGTAATATCTTCCACTAGACCATCAGTTTTAATACTGAAAAAATGGGAATTACTGTAAACATGCGCATTGGATGAGAAGGTGCTTCCAACTGTACATCGAGGCTATATCTAGTATTACATTAGACTGTAGGAAAAACTCACAAACATTAGGTAGCAAACATTAAAAAGAGAATCTAGATCTCTACAGTAGTAACCCGTAAACAAAATGTACCAGCAAATGTTACGTTAGTTGATTAATTTGTTAGCTGGCTTGGTGGCAATGGCAGCGTCGCTTGCAATTTATCCTACAGTACAATCAATAAGGCTCAAATCAGATTATATCTATCTACTTAAGAAGCTAGTGTAAGGTTTATGAACTTTCAGAGAACATTTTAACACGACACGTTACCTACGCCAATCCCCTGCAGCATTCTGAAATCTCAGAGGATTCAAATGGTTTCGAAATAGGCTAAAATGGCCGATTATTGTAGCTACGTTCACGTTATGCCTAGAAGTTTATTCATGAAAACATCAGAATTGTGTTTGCCAAATAGTCTTTATATATGCTTGCACTCAATAAAAAGCAAACCTTTTGGCAGCTAGCAGGTAACTAGCTAGTCTGCCATAATTCCTAGTTCTGTCTCACTGACTACCCTCTGAGAATGATCCTTACCACTGGATTCGAGTTTGCCGAGCTCGCCATTACGCGTAGTGTAAAACCACACGAAAAGCAAGCGAGAAATAATTGAAAAAAAAAGAAAAAACGATCTAAAACAACTGGGTACGATACTTAAAATTAGCCGGCATAACTTTTGTAAATAAAACACAGAGTTTAACGGTCTTATTTACAAATCCGGGCTGTGCCTTCCCAGCCGTCCTTCACCCGCCGTTGTCCTGCTTTATATACCGAGCGATGGAGCTGCGAGTGCGCGAGACATAGGGCAGGGTCAATCCGGTCATTACCGCGAGATTTCGCGGGAATATCGTAAAGGAGAAAAACAGCTTCAAGTTTGAGAGCAGTGTTTGACAGGATGTCATTTTTTTTCTCCATAATGAGGCTAAGGATCCTTTTTAATTGGACATTTAAAGAATAAACAGTATATATCTTGTTGAAAATTCAGATGCTTCTGCAAATTTTTGAACGGCAAAAGACTGTTGACAATTCCATAAATGAAAATATCAACTAATAGCTTTATATTACTTCTCAAATGTTTTGTGGATGACAGATTTTGTAATAATTTTTTTGCAACATTCCTTATTGCTCTAGTGAAGAAAAATATCCTGAAGCAAGACATAATTGATTCTTTTTGTGTTTGTATTTCTTTTTCATTAATTGTTTACGTTTGATTTTCAGTTTTTCACAATGAACTCGGGATTTAATTTGAAATACAGTTTTATTTATTTAGTATTTGTGTATTTTGTGTGACCAACATTTTGGTAGACTGATAGCATATTTCCAAGGCAGACATAGGGATGCATGAGTGATGTGAAAAATAATATAATAATCAAGCAGTGAGCCAGTAAAGCTATGAGGATGATGCCTCCAACCAGAGTATACTAACGTTATCTTTCAAAATATTTTTATTGACGTATTTTGGAGTGGCAGATTCGAGCCACTGAATGTAAGAGCTCAATTGCACCACTAGAGAGTGATAAAACACCACATAAGAATACAAGGATTTTTTTTATCTTTGAGTTGGAGTAGCTTTCTGAATTTTGGATATTTGACATAATTATTTGGACAATTGGATATTGGACAATCGCATATAATAATTATTGGTTAAAGCTTTTCATTTACACTCTTTTAAACATAGATTGAATATTTCAGACTCACTTTTGAAAAACGTTCTAATCAAGTGTCATCAATTAATAGAAAATAAACTGTGAAGTGTTTTGTTCAAAGAACATTAACATGGTTTTTATCAAAAGAGAAGATGTTGAAAATTTGTTAACTTTTTTGGGGGCAATCCTAATCAGTAAATAATACTGCACAAAATTGTGCATGTCTTCATCAGAAGTTAATCAGGTTGGGAAAAATCTTTCATTTGACAACTTTGTACACCTGTAAAGATGCATTTGTTTGTGGCAGTCAAAGGATTGTGTTCCTTTGATTACTGTATTTGTAATTTAGCTATAATAATGTTTTTATGACTGTTCAAGTTTTGAGATGACAACTATAGTTTAAAAATGCATTTACAAAATTCCATAGAGTTCTGTCGTGAGAATCAACAAAATTGTTCCAAGAAATGCTTGTAAGTGACCAAAAACAGGGTAATGCACAGAAATAAATTGAATGCGAGTCCCCCTATTATATCTATGCATTTAATCTAATTGACAAAAAAATTAATAATTGACAACTTTAGAAAAATGGAGACAAAAGATTAATATCCAATACATTTGATGACCCACATCGCAACTAATCAAGGTGAAAAGACATGATCTACTGTACAATTTACAGTGCACTACAGAATCTTTATCCGCCTTGGTGAAAATCTGCAGGCGGTATGGTCTGGTCGTATGAGCACATGTATTCAAGCCTGGAGACTAGTGTTCAATCCCTGTCTTAACCTTCCCACTTTCTCTGTCTTCTGAGTCTGTCACTCCATATATTTAAAATCTGTCTAAATAAAGCAAAAATGCAATAAACATATATGTCTAAAAAATTTACAAAAAAAGCTGAGAAATGTTGTTGTTTGTCAGCTTACACTCAAAATACAAGAGAAAACAAACTATTAATATAAAGAAAGACTTCAAGAAATGAATATTAACATCTAGTAGAAGTACCTTCCCATCTCTAAAGAGCCTTGTAAAAGTATTAAAACCCCTGACCAATTGTTTCCTATTACTGAATTATTATAGTGTATTGTAATGTTTTTCTTTTCAATATTTTACAGTGGATATACTGGATTTACTAGAAGAATTCAGAGCACAGGGAGCATGTTTTTTTGTAACCATACAGTCATTGATTGGGTTTTAATAAACAGTGGATATAAAAAGTCTACACACCCCTGTTAAAATGCCAGGTTCTTGTGATGTAAAAGAATGAGACAAAGATAAATCATGTCAGAACTTTTTCCACCTTTAATGTGACCTATAACAAGAACAATTCAATTGAAAAACAAACTGAAATCTTTGAGGGGGAAAAATAAACTGGTTTCACACCCTTAAACTAATACTTTGTTGAAGCACCTTTTTACTTTATTACAGCACTCAGCAATAAAGGGTAAGAGTCTATTAACATGACACATCTTGATGTGGCAATATTTGCCCACTCTTCTTTGCAAATGCGCTCCAAATCTGTCAGATTGCGAGGACATCTCCTGTGCACAGCCCTCTTCAGATCACCCCACAGATGTTCAATTGGATTCAGGTCTGGGCTCTAGCTGGGCCATTCCAAAATGTTAATCTTCTGGTGAAGCCATGCTTTTGTGGATTTGGATATGTGCTTTGGGTCATTGTCGTGCTGAAAGGTGAACTTCATCTTCAGCTTTCTAATGGACACCTGAAGGTTTTGTGCCAAAATTGCCTGGTATTTGGAACTGTTCATAATTTCCTTCCACCCAGACTAATGCCCCAGTTCCAGCTGAAGAAAAACAGCCCCAAAGCATGATGCTGTAACCAACATGCTTCACTGTGGTTATGGTGTTCTTTGGGTGATGTGCAGTGTTTTTATTGCGCCAAACATTTTGGAATTATGGCCAAAAAGTTCAACCTTGGTTTCATCAGACCATAACACATTTTTTCACGTGCTTTTGGGAGACTTGATGTTTGTTTTTGCAAACTTCAGCCGGGCTTGGATGTTTTTCTATGTAAGAAAAGGCTTCCGTCTTGCCACCCTACCCCATAGCCCATTCATATGAAGAATACAGGAGATTGTTGTCACATGTAGCACACAGCCAGTACTTGCCAGAAATTCCTGCAGTTCCTTTAATGTTGCTGTAGGCCTCTTGGAAGCCTCCCTGACCAGTTTTCTTCTCGTCTTTTCATCCATTTTGGAGGGACGTCTAGTTCTTGGTAATGTCTCTGTTGTGCCATATTTTCTCCACTTGATGATGACTGTCTTCACTGTATTCCATGGTATAACTAATGCTTTGGAAATTATTTTGTACCATTCTCCTGACTGATATCTTTCAACAATTAGATCCCTCTGATCTAATTGAACAGCTGTACTTTATTTGTGATTAATCAGAGTCACTTTAAATGATGGCTGGTGTGTAATTACTTCTATTTAACATGAGTTTGAATGTGATTGGTTAATTCTGAACAACAATATCCCCAGTTATAAGAGGGTGTGCACACTTATGCAACCAGGTTATTGTAAGGTTTTTCTTTTTTCCCCCTCGAAGATTTCAGTTTGTTTTTCAATTGAATTGTTCACATTATAGGTCACCTTAAAAGTGGAAAAAGTTCTGACATGATTTATCTATGTCTCATTGTTTTACATCACAAAAACCTGGCATTTTAACAAGGGTGTGTTAACTTTTTATATCCACTGTTTATTAAAACCCAATCAATGACTGTATGGTTACACCGCCTTTTGCATGAAAAAAACATGCTCCCTGTGCTCTGAGTTCTTCCAGTTCACAATGATGAAAGAAATTGTGCAGAGTCACCATACCACCTTACCTCCATCTGTGAACCATTAAAGTTGCTGTTGCTTTTTCTGGGCAAAAACCCCACTATTCAAGCTGTGACTCTGAAGGCAAATTAAGACCAAAGAGTATTGTACGGAGATAAAGTAGTACAAATACATAGATTAGGAAAAGGTTAAAAAAATTATACAAAGATGTTTGGATATTCCAGTGAGCTTTGTAAGTACCATCTGAAAGCATGAGAGTGACCCACCTGCACTGTGGGAGGTGTTATGGTCAGTTAAGACCAAGATAGAGCTTTTTGGCCTTTTTCTTTTGGCAAAAACCTAACACTGCCTGTGTCTCAATACACACCATCCCTACAGTGAAGTATGGTGATGGATGCATCATGCTGTGGAGAAGCTTCTAATCAGGAGTGACCGGGCATCTTTGTAAAACCGAAGGAAGAATAGATGGAGCAAAATACAAGTAAATACTGCTAGAAAATCTGTTTTGCCTTTCAGCACGACAATTATCCCAAGCACAAAGCCAAAGCAATATTGGATTGGGTGAATGCAGGTGAATGTCCTACCATGGCCCAGTCAAAGTCTTGATCTTAATCCCATTGAAAATCTTTGATGCTGTTTGAAAATTGCAGTCCACAAGCACCATTCAACCAAACTAAACAAACCTGGGGCAAATCTGCCAACAAGAATAGACAAAAATCCCTCCGATGCAGTTTGCAAAACTGGTACCTACTGGAAGACTTAATACTGTTACTGACCTTAAAGACTCTGCAAAGATGATTAAGACCTACTGGAAGCAAAATGCCTAGTAGATCAACGAGTGAGAAAACTTAGAGGTGGTATACCTAAAAGGACTTGAAAATAAGTTATTGTGGAAGAAGAAACCAATACTGGATTTCCCCTAAGACTGAAATGTTGGATGATATAAGTATTGAATGAAAGCGAGCAGTCATGCCTTTACCAAGATATTTGTAGGTGTCGGCATAATCTCACTCGAACCCCTTCAGAGCGATGATGTTTGGGGGGCAGACATTTTTTTGGCATGAAGGGGCAGATGGAGGTCGAAAAAGGAATGTTAAATGTTAATAAATCAATGTTAATGGGTGGATAGCCCATTATTCAGTGAGGAGCCAGTTGTGTACAGGATAGTGTCATCAGCACAGAGGTGGACAAGGGAGTTACCAAAAGCATACACCATGTCGTTATTGTACAAAGAGAATTGAGTTGTCCCAAGAATAAAACCTTGGGGAACACCCTTAGAAAAGGACACCCTCAGATGCAGACAATAGATGTGAACAGCAAGCCCTCCAGGTATACAATATTTTAGACAGGCAAGGCAGAATTGAGATAGGTCTATAACAGTCAGGGTGTAGTTTGTCACATCCTTTGAAAAAATGTAATAATCGCACCATATATTCTGACCTGTGGGAAAACAGCTGATTGTAATGAGAGGTTAAACGGGCAGGTGATAGGGGCTCAGATAATAGAGACAGGCTGCCTCAGAAAAAAAGGGCCGCAAATCCTGAAGCCCAGATGATAAGTATGGGTCCAGTTTAGGCAACTTCTTCCACACTGTAATCACATCATAAAAGGAAAAACATGGGGTGCTCTGCTGGAGAAGTTAGAGGCAGTGGAGTTGACAGAAGGAGCAGGCTGGGCTGATTCAAACACAGGAACAGCCCTGATATAAGTGACTGTTGAAGTTCTCAATAATTTGTCATCAACAGAGGCTGTGCCTTGATATTTTGGTGCTGTAGGAGACTGGGAAGACAAGGTGATGTTTTATTGCTCTATAACTTCAGAAGATCAGAACCATTGATGGTTCAAAAAATGTACGAGTGTTTGTGTAGATCTGTTGTTAGTCTGCTGTTTGTCAAAATCAATGTGGCGGGACAGAAAATAGCAGTTATTTGAAAATATACAGTGTAGGTTTATTATCCTATAACATACTTTCTAACTAGTTTAAACATTCAGGAGTGGCCTGGGGTGTTGCCTAGAGCTATACCTGTGCTCTTCCACAGGGAAGAATCCCCAAATCATAAAACCATGGAATAAATGCAGGCTGACAAAGAGCTATACGTCTGCTTTCTACAGTCTCCATGGAAACCTGCCTCAATGGACATTTTGTAGTTATGGATGATCTGGACCATGGAGAGCAGAACTCACCCCATATCAGTCAAGTTAACACACCTCACAGATTCCACTCTCCAGTTGTTGCTGTGTGTTGTCTAGCATAATGAATTGATTATAAAGCGCATTCAAATCTCTCATATTTTTTAATAACTATTTCTAAACACTGTACATAACTATGACATTACACAGACAGTCTAGAATAGGAATGTACTTTTTTTTTTAAATGTGGTGAATGACACCTTCCATGAAAAGCAATACAGATTAGGCAGACATATCGCTGTGTTATCAAAGTTGTAACCATTAACTTTTGAGTCTCAGGCAACTTATTTTGTCAGTGGAATGATGCCCCTTAAAGATGTACAGAATAAACATGCACTTTTTTCTTTTACTTTGCTGCAGTTGCATAGCAACAGAGACACCCTACATGCAGTTGTAGTTCATTGTGGAGGGATGTGTGATGCGCTGAGCTGTGCTGTGCAGGGAGGCAGTAGCTCGTGATTAAGTCTGTAGTCTTTGGCTTTAATTATGAATGGCCTTCTTTCCTTCCTTTGCTACATGACTCTAACATGGCAACCATCACTAAATTGAAAGACAAGAAGTAACTGTATACCATAACATTGAGAATGAATAAAACACACTTAATCTGATCCAAATGATTGGATTTGATTACAGGAAATAATGAATATTTAATAAATGGTATGTTCTGACCCTTGTTTTTATGAAAATGTGAGGTCAGTAACTGGGCCAGTCTTGAGATTAAATTACAGACGTTGGCCTCAATATCATAACGATCAATATATATTTAAATCAATCAAATCACTATTAGACAGCCCCCATTTTGATTTGAATAAAGCCTTTCACACATACAATATTTAGAATGTGACTTTTGGACCAGAATGAAACATTTAAGAGATAAATGTTGACCTATTTTGCATACTCCGCCATACATCCATTCAGACCTAACTTGATGATGTCAAGTTAGTTCTAAACTGTTTTTAGATAATTCACATCACATGTAAAATGGTCAGCAAAACTGGTCAGCTTTAATCAACTTTACCTCTTGAATGTTTTGTCATTTAGGTCCAAGATTTATTGTCCTTCTACAAAGGGTAGATATGTATGGAAGGTTTGGTTCAAATCAAAATAGTTGCTGTCAAAAAGTTAATTCACTCTAATATAGTGTTCCAAGAACTAGTTTAATCAATCAAGCTTTCAGAGTTTTGCTTGCTTTTTTGATGCATTTCTGTAAGAGAGAATTGTTATTTTCAGTTAGTCTGACAGTAGGACGATTTGGTTTACTATACAGTACGGTTGTTACATGCTTATTGCTGCTGTTGATACAATGTTTAGGATTAGACATAAATCACATGTGTCTTGTGTATTGTTTTTTTGTCTTTAAGCATAGGATATACAGTACCAGTAAAGAATTTGGACACATCTACCCATTCATTTCATTCATTCATAACTTTTTTTTTACCAGGTCAGTTTTGGGTTATTTAAAAGAAATCTTTTGTCAATACATCTTCTGTCAATACAGTGCACATGTAACAGCATTTTTTAAAAATTCATTTAATGAATTATTATTTCCAGCACAAGAGTCACATTCAGAGCAACTTTTGCAACTTGTATTTTTTATTATTGCAACTGGAAGACAATACATCACATAAACATTATCGTAGATTTCAGAAAAATGGAAAAGAAAAGACAACATTTATACATTTTTTGCCACGTTATTGGACAATGTGATATTTACATGAATGAATTTTGATGAAATAGTTTGAAATCGTTCTTTGGCAATATGATTGCACAACAAGGAAAGAATCAAACATTCACTGAAAAACCAATCAAGCGGGTGCACTCAGCATCACTATTCGTCTCACAGGTCAACTTAATAGTTTGCATTTGACATCTCTATTCTATGGCTTTCTGACACTTGTCAAATACTCGCTCACTTGGCAGTATTGTAACGTATTAGAAGAGTAAACAAAACACACAAAAAAGGCTAATAGAAAACAAAATGGTTGGCGTGGCTGATTAGCCTTGGGTGAGTCAGAAATTACATACCTGATCCCTATTTAATGCATTACTTTTAAGTAGTGCACCACAGTAAGTATGGGGCTGCAATTTGGGATGCACACCTAGTATTGAGCCCGATTTAATTTGGCAGGTTTTTGTTCAAATATATTTAAAATGTGTTTGTCATTCAAGGGCTATTCAGGCAGTGAAGAGATTCCTTTTTCTTTCTATTTCTATGTCACTCTGTCCTCTTTCCTGCTTGGGCTCCATTGGTCAGGCAGATCCTAATAGGGTAATGAGCTCACCTTCCCTCCCTGCATATCACTGGATGAGTTCCAAATGGCATCATATTCCCTATATAGTGCACTAAACTAGACCTGGCCAAATAGTAAATATACCGTATCTCTACGAGTCTATAGGGAATAGGGTGCCATTTGTGATGCTGTTCCTGTGTGAATCACTGGAGGAGATGGTGGTTACTAAAGCAACACATTCTCCTTGACATGCCACTGCTGAATGTACAACATATTAGTCACCAGTTCACTGACTTCTTACTGCAAATAACACAGGGGGCTTGACCTGTAACACAAGAACACTCCTGTATTACCCCTCTAGAGTGGGAGTGGAAATGGCAGCGAGGTATACAATGGCTGAGTCTTTTTCATGTCAACATAAATGGAAAAAAAAAAAACACATTGAATTGAATAGAACAGTCAGTGTTCTGTATCAAAGTTGATAGAATACTATGACAATGGAAATCCCAGTCTAGCTGTCACAGTTAGTCTTTGTCTTCCTTTAAACCCAAGGCAACCTCTGTTCTCTCTGCACAGTGCACATAACCTCTTATTAACCTCCATTACCTCTGCTGTTTGGACAGAAATGTCATTATCTTGTGGCCCCACTGAATGTACATAACGGAGCATGGACTGGCTGAGGCATTCTCATTATAGCCAACACTAATGTGTTATGGCAGTAGGCTACATGTACTGGGTCACTTTGAACTTAAACAATCTGAGGAATTTCACATTGTTCACTAATACTTTTCGTTTGCACAATGTGAGTGATCCATAACAACAGGCAGTATAGAGTCCATCTGAATACAGATCTGTATATTCTGTTTTGACTTTAAACAACAGGTTTGACTATACTTTACTGGTGTAGGCTAGGTTTGAACAGTAACTTCTGAGTAATTCTAAATTCCATGTCGAACAAATCCATATAATTGGTCTGTTTCCACTGATGTTTCTGCCAGGAGAAAACTAGGACTCAATTGTGACAAATTTACTAAACAAAACAAGAAAACACTTTCATAAATAAAGAAATATGAGCTGTTCAATATGAAAACATGTCATCAAAAGACATCAAAACACAACAAAGTCTTGAGGGCAGGCACAATGTTAAAGGGTGTATGGTTTTTAGACACACAAACTCACACACACTATTGATATCTTCTGAATAACACTAGAACATCGACACATTAACGTTTAAGAGGCAGAAGAAGACTGAAGGCCATGTTAGAGCCTATTCAACTGAGACATCTAGCCGTATACCTAACATAACTGGGTTCAAATGCTATTTGAAACTTTTGTAATACTTTTACAGTTTGCTTCAGCGTTGCTGGGGTGCCAAGTGGGTGGGGTTTGCAACTTTTGGAACTTTACTATTTGTGGCATTACAATTGGCTTAAATGATTTATTTTCTTTTTCAAATAGTCTTTTAACCCAGATCCGTTATACCTACAGCCCAGAGTAGCAGGGCCTCATAATTGCAGGAGTGATTTCCCCATAAAGTTTCTCCCTGAAGAAGATTTGTCTTTAGAAGCCCGCTCATCTGAAGAAATACAATATCAATTCATAATAAAAAAAAAAATCAAAATAAAACCAAGAATTGGGCGGCAAAAACCTTAGTTTTCTCTCCTATGATCTATGTTAATATGAAAATAAGTCATGCTTCATGCTAAATACATTGTTTATCTTACATGATCTTTGAATAAAAAAAGATGTACTTTTGTATCTTATTTACAAGCACCCATGCAATATAACTGAGAAAGTCCTGCAGGTCAAATTGCTTCAATTAAGAAAGGAAAAATAAAATATCTTCTAACCTTTTTACAGAGTTGTCCAGACCGGACAAATTGCTTATACTTTTATGACGGTAGATAGAGTAGGAAGGGAAAACGAAAACAAACCGAAATGCAAGCAACAACAATGAATCCACAGTTTATGTATATCGCTGTCTGAGTCAGCTAAATGAAAGGCATAGGGCAGGTATCTTTAACCAGGCGTTTCACGTCTATGGAAGAGGAATACTGGAAGAGTTTGAGGGCGCGTCTCCTTTGGCTCCCTATTCCCTGTGTAGTGCACTATTTTCCGCCAGAACCCATGAGCCCGTAGTGCACCATAAATGGAACAGGATGTCAACTTAGACATACCTGTAGGAAACAAGAACAAGACGGAGGATATATAATATTGCCTCTGACCCGGCACTACGCCATCACCATGGCACCAGAAGTGGAACTATTTGACAGGATAGTTCTCAGAAGAGCTCTTAAAGGAATCATGCCCATTCCCCATGATACTGTTGGTGATATAAATGACTGCAATGAATAGAAATGTATTTGAAAGTGCATGATTCTTTAAGAATGGATTTTACAATTATTTAGACATTTATGGTATTTTCTGATCTATTCTCTACAGATAATCTGATGTTGCTATGCCTTAATGTTTGTCTTTTGCGAGTTGTCAGGTTGGCTACAGCAAAGCAACCTGGCCACTCGTCTTTGGCACAGACTTACATTTTGTACTCATGGGCATAGGATGACGTGGATGTGTGTGAGCAGCACGTTTTAACAGTCCGAAAACTGTTAGTATCATTGGCTCAACTTCCTGGTTTACCTTACTGGAAGATTGCTACAAATTCACAGATAAACGTCAGACAATTGCGACCCAAAACGGTCTGCTATTCTCCTCAAACTCTATTTTTAGCATGAATTTCCCTAATTAGTGACAAAATGTGTTTTTCTATGGCTTGCATCCCCTTTACACAACATAAACACATCAACAAAGACACATGCGAATCAACTACCCATCGGAGTTAGTGTTGAAATGAAAAGGAAAACAGAGATTTCTTGATATTGCCACAAATAAGTAGGATTCTCCTAATGCCCCTTGAGGAGATAGAGATAGAGAGATGGAGTAGTGTCTATTGAGACTAATGCTTAGTAATTGTTCTCTTGGCCAGTTGATGGTTGGTAGGTGTGTTTAGACCTGTTGTCTATTCCTACTATAGACTCTCTGTGCTCTGGCCTGGCTAATATACCATTTTCACACTGCCGAAGCCAGACCTAGCCAAGCCAGGCCGTATAGGGTTAGCCTGGTCATACATCCATTGTAGTTGCTGCTGGAACCGTGCTGGAAAGAAAAAATCTGAAGAGAAATGATCAGAGCCAGCAGAGTATCGGCCACAGCTCCGTCGGCCCCATAGCACGAATCCGGCGTGAGAGACACAACACACCATGACGCCAAACATTTAAAAGCAGCGGGTGGCAGTCCCAATGCCTCCGTCCAGAGTACCCGCCATTGTTTATTCTGCCATTTCCCCCGACAATCGTGTGTGTTGAATCGCCGCCGCTGCCGTCGCCCAGCAGGTGTAACAAAACCTTGGAACGCCGCGCGGCCACCTGCTGCTTTTAGTCGTTGTCCGTGTGCTGTGTCGTAGCAATCGTTCCAGGGCCTCGACGTGTTAGTCTTGGTCTGGCCTTGTTTAGTTTCTGAGGGCTTCCTTCTCCTTCTGGGCAGCCTTGGCAGCTCGGTTGGTGATGTTGTTGAGACACGCCCGGACCCCCGCCAGGTGAAGCAGGGAGCCCGCCGCCTCCTTCATCTCCTCGTCGTCACTCTCCGAAGGTGGCTTCTCCGCCGCCGCCGCCGCCGACCGGCGCTTCTTCAGCGGCAATGTGTCGCCCAAGGCCCGGAGACGGTTCTTCGTCCACGGCAGGCCCCGCCGCCGGGCATGCTGGGAGAGGAAGGAGGAGACGGACGCCGAGTCCAGCGGGACGTCTTTCGGTTCCGACTTGACGCCTCGGTGGACGCCGACCTCCACCGCGATGATGTCGTCGTCGGACACCGAGGGCCCCTGGGAAGAGCAGGGCATGCCAGGGGATTTGGCCGTGCTGTAGTTGTGGTCCTCTTGGAGGTCGTCGCTGGGGGGCGGGGAGGGGGAGGCGCAGGGGGCTGGGCCGTCCGCCCGGGTCAGATAGTCTCCCAGAGCTGACCTGGAGAGAGAGACACAGGAAATAGGAGACAACCGTCACTATTAATACCAACAAACTACATTTAGTAGCGCCGGGACCCCTGCATCTGACCAGGGTCACAGGGCTCTGGTACAGAACTATTTAGGGCAGCGTTCACAGAGGGGGTGGGGCTACATCCGCTGTCTCTACACACTGTTCCTACCAGGGTTGCGTTGGCTTGTGTGATCCACCAGCGGACCTGCGCGGTGATATTCCGTTCCTACTCATTCCTGTAGAGGCCCTGCATCGTTGTGCTACTTGCCCTCACCGTGAAAAGGGGTTGCGCCATCGTACGCATCTAAAAGAGTCGCTCTCGCCACCCACAGCATAACATGCCCTCCCTAGGACCAAAGCGTATTCCTTTTCCAGTGGGACAGTCTGTAGGCATATTCATTTCACAGGAGAAACATACCCTCCTCTGTATAATCAAATATTCACTGCGTACCATGTGAGAGCTGACACCCTGCCTGTGGGGAGGCTCAATTCATCACATGGCGTGCGTGCATTCATCTGTTCCGCATGCGTGTGTGTGTGTGTCTGTGTGTGTGTCTGTGGCCCTTCATAGTCTCATGCTCCCATGATAAATGAGCAAGTCCAGGCCTGTTCCTTCAGCTTCTCTGAATCACAAGGCTCTTTGCGGCAACAAACCAGTGTGACGGTTGTATAAACACACCTGGTTGGGACAGGGCTCCGACTTCCAAATGGGATCCTACACCCTACGTGGAGGGTTCCTTTCATCGGGTCCCATAGGGCTCCAGTGTAAAGTAGTGCACTAGGCAGTTCTCCCTTTAACAGGCAGTCTGAACATAACATGATCATGTTGTTCTGTAATATACCGTGACGCGGCGGTATCTGTACAACAAACCGCTGGACGTGTGATCATGTTAGCGGAAAAACAATCGCTTCGTGCTGAGAGGTCTGTGCGCGTGCGCCAGGAGCTGTATGTCAGAACCAGAATGACTGACAGTTTCACTGACCTTATCGCCGTGGTCCTGCTCCCCACAGGGCTTATGGGTAGGGGTCGGATGACGGGAAACAGACCCTGGCTCCTGATGCGGGCGGCGTTTTGGATCACGCCATGAGGAACTACAGAGAAAGGAGCAGACACAAGGACTTACATAGAGATACACCCAAACGCATTCACGACAAAAGACACACACACACACCAGCGCACGCGAAGTACGCCCATACTGTACACACACATACAAAAAGGCAAAGAAACCCACATACACACACGGAACAAGAGTAAAACAAAAAGCAATTTCATTGTTAACGATGCATTCTGGGACTTCTGCGAATAACAAACTTTTTTATTAACCTTAGCATGTTGGGTTAGGGTTCTCATGGCTCGCATGTTGTTTCATATTTGAATAATCACTATGTCAGTAAACCATGAAAGTCCAAGTTTGAGAGTGAGTGGTTTTGATGACATGGTATGCAATGTTCAGGTACCCGGTTTCGGTTTCGACAGCACCACTCTCACAACCAGCGGGCCAAAAATCGCAGAATGCATCCGTGAACGCGAACAGCACTCACACGATCACCCAAATCACGTGGCCAGACCTCCTCCAAAGCTCGCCGTTCCTCAAATGTGAACGGGGGCCTTGGTGGATTTTCTGCAGCGTGCAGCTCAATAACAGCATCATTGCTGGGATGAGGAACGGTCGCAGCGGCAGCACGCGCCACAGGAAGACCTGAGGGCAGCTGAGTGAACATTCACTGGCTCTGTCAATTGTCCAGCAGAGCAGTATTGATGGGAGAGAGGAGGTCAAATTGAGCGGGAAACTGTCATAAATGAGTTAAGCCCACTGCGAATCATTCAATTACCAATGACTGCTGGGCCGCTCAATCCATCCCATCGAATGCTTGGGCTAAACAGGCTTATTGTCTCGGTTTTATGTCGATGTCTGGACGCAGCTATACCTGGGAGTGTGTGTGTGTGTGTGTGTGTGTGTGGGAGGGGATTGTGTGCGCGTGTGTGTTCTATGTTTACCTGAACCGTGTGGGAAGCATTTCGTGAGAGAGATAGAGAGGGAGAATGAGAAAAAGAGAGCGGGAAAGAGTAAGAGGAGAGAGAAATATGAAGAGAGAGATGAGAGTGACAGAGATATTTAGAGAGAGAAGGAAAGAAAGAGGTAAATTGTGTGTGTGTCTGTGTGTGTGTGTGTGTTTCAGAGCTCCAGTTATTCAAGGCTGGCTGCTCAGCTCACCACCACAGACACTCCAACTCAGTAAAACAGCTGTCAGGCACATCTCTCTCTGGATCTCCAGGGTCAGTGTGCTTTTCCTAAATGATGACCACCATTTGCTTGGGTTTTGTCTGTGGCAGCATTTTTTCTGGTGAATGCATATGGACTCGGGGCCCAAAACCTACCACGCTATGCGTAAGTCTCTCTACATATATTGCGATACAAGCGCTGGTCTGACAGCTCCCTGTCTTAGCCTGTATCCATTATCCACGATAATCCTGTTGTCTTTGGATGTGGGGTTGACTCTAATACAGAGTTCTGCTCTTGATAACCTTATAAGTCTCTTCCTGCCTGCACAATATCTATTGTAATCTTGATTACCCGTTGCGCGTGCGCGCGTGGGCGCACGTACGCGTGCGCGTCTTTGTGTGTGCGTCTGGGTGATCTCCGGGTTAATATCCCCCTCCCCTTTCCTCCTCCCCCTTTTTCTACTCTGTCTCTCGCTCCTGCGGCAGGCAGGGCTTTCCGTTGCCGTGGAGATGGCTCCCATTCCACATGCCACAGAGCGGTAGATCAGGCTTCAGTGGAGGAGAGGCAGGAAATACCTCTCTGTGTTCAACATGGCCTCAGAGGCACAGCATACAGACACACGCTCCGAGATGACCTGGCTTACCCTAACCCTGGCCCAGCCTGGGCTTGTTTACACTAGAAACACACAACGAATCAGGCCTCGCCTTCCTCACACTAGAAACACACAATGAACCAGGCCAGGGCCCTCCTCACACTAGAAACACACAATGAACCAGGCCAGGGCCCTCCTCACACTAGAAATACACACTAACCCAGACCTGGCCCTGTTTACACTAGAAACACACACTAACCCAGGCCAAGCTTGGCTCAAGCTTCCATTTCTCACTCATCCCCGAGGTCCTTCAGTTGACTGCTAGCTTGTTTTCTGTTCCCCTTACTTGCCTGTCCCTCTCTCTCCTTTTCTACTCGTTCTCTATCTCCCATGCAGCCATGCCTTCTATGTATAGCAGAGACTTGTGTCTCCCGTCTTAGCATGCAAGCCGTCTCTGCAGGTATAAAGCCTGAGACATATGCTGCTGAGAAGAGTGCTAAAGGCAAAGCTAGGAGAAAAGGTAGCTGACGACGCCTTCACCCCCTGCCAGTTGGAGACACATCGAGAAAGAAACATTACAGCACTAAAAACTAGTTCTGGATACCAAGACCGCTCTGAGAGTGTGCACGTATGCTGTGTGCGCGTGTGCATGTGTGCGCCTGTGTGTCACTTTGCTTTTCAGGTCAGCTGCAGCAGAAGACCAGATTCCTAGGAGGACTTCCGTCATGTTCTGTACATTCACACTCTTAAATCTGTTCCACATGGCTCGCCCTGTTTGAGTGTGTGTGTGTGTGTGTGTGTGTGTGTGTGGGTAAGCCTGCAGCAAGAGATCCAACACAGTGAGTCTATATCTCCGGGTTAAAGGTCATTCCCACCAGACCTTGAGAAAGCAAACGTTTCAAAGTGGCCTCTCTCTCCTTCAGTCAAAACACTTTTGCTGGCATGCAGGAAAATACAAGTGGAAAATGCAGAGCGGGAAATGTACTGTTCTATAGGTTACAGCTAAAGAGGAGCTGTATAAAAAAAAGTAGAGCTGTATATATAAAAAAAAAAAAAAGACATTTGGTCTACTAATGAGTTTATTTTCCTGGCTGTGTGTACGTGATGGAATGTGTATTTAACTTTTTAGAATTGGTTTTTACACCACCTATATGTTTTTGTAATTTAGCCGACGTTCTTGTTCAGAGCGACTTACATAATTGACTCAATGCATCTAGTACCTAAAGTACTTTTGTAGTCGCATTCTTCGTTACAGGAGAGAATAAGTGATGAATGAGCCAGGTGGCCATGATGGTTATGAGGGCTGGATTGGAAATAAGCCAGGACATCAGGGTTAACATCCTACGCTTAAGATAAGTGCCACGGGATCTTTAGTTAACACAAAGACTCGGGACATCTGTTAAATGTCCCACCCAGGAGACTGTATGCGGGGCAATGTCCCCAACACTGCCATGGGCCACTGAGATTTGATTTCCTTGGCCCTCAGTCACCACTTCCAGCAGCATCTGGTCTCCCCTTCAGAGAGGCAAGCTAGCAGTGGGATGCAAGCTGCTCTGCTGCCGGCTAACTATTCAGACCCCACAGGACGTCTCCAATCTAGAAACAGGAAGGAGTATCCATCCGCTGTGTACCTGCCCCCCACCCCCCCTTCTCCCCCTCTGTCCACTATCTACCCGCCTATCATACGCTTTTGATAATGGAGTAATGGCCAATCTTATTCATCTCCTGTTTTATTCCCTCCTCGCGGACGCATCAGTCAAACGCAGATCTGTAGGGAGGCCAGGCCCCTCAGACACTCTCCGCGGCTGCTCCTTGACCATTACTCTATTATCAGGGCCATGGAGAGGATGGAGGACACGGCCCAGACGCCTAATGTATCCATTTCCCTCCATTTAGAGCACCGCTGGCCCACCGCACTCCCAGAGTGCACTCTGAATGGGATTGAATGTCCATTTAAACTGCCAGCCAGCCCACCAGGGAGAGAAGAGAGGGAGGGAGGGAGGGAGGAAGAGAGGAGCAGGAAGTGAAAAGAGAGAGGAAAAGTGATGAGCGTGTGAGACGGTGGAATTCAAAGAGAGGGAGGTAATATGAGAGAAAGGGGAGGCGAGAGAAGGCTATGTGCAAGATGAAGAAAATCACAATAACTTCACTGAGCTTCAGATTTGGAGTACAGATATTCTGACTTTCAAACACACCCACTCTAACGGAAGCATCCTCTGGAATGTTGCCAAATGCCTGGATGCAGCACTTGGTATTCTCAAGGTGCGTTCTACAAAAGAATTCAGAACTCTGGAGAACCGAGTAGTTGGCATCCAAGCAGAAGGAGAGAGAGAGTGAGAGAAAGAGAGAGAGAGAGAGAGAGAGAGAAAGAGGGAGAGAAGTGATTGATGCAGAGGCTGGAAGGGAGAAATAGAGAGATAGGACACAGACAAACTAGACTGATTTACATATTGGTAGCCTACCTTGCAAGAGAACTCCTCCGTTCTTTCTGAAGAAGGGACTCCCGGGCCAAAGCGGAGGACTGAAGAAAGGAAGAGATGGTGAGAGTGATGGTCAATCATTTGCTCCAGGCTGCTTCACGCAGGCAGAAAACCTACATCCCAAATTGCTCCCTATCCTCTACAATTCCCGGAATTTCATTACTAGTAAGAATGGTGTTGGGTCGTAGCTATTTCTGTACAATGGCGACTGCTGGGTCCATGAACCAGAATGGTAGAGTCCTTCATCACTGCTTAAAACTTTGGTTAAGGGAAATGTCGGCTATCCAGTAGATCTCAACAGGAATGGACAGTGTTGTGAATGAAATGTTAACAGTATGTCAAAACTTGCCACGTGAATAGCCTTCGGAGATACCAACGCTGTTGACACTACATAGACACCAAGGAAAACGTATTGAACAAACCCAACATCGTATTCACTCTCTATTCCTGAAGCCCTTGGCATTTACTACTGACCCGGGCACACACATTTCAACAGCGACATTTTTTTAAATAATTTGACCTTCTTTGGCTTTTAAACGCAGATATGTGCCCATTCTCACGGGCTGAAAGTACAGGGTTTCAAGCGCTTTGTGAACTTCACTCTTGCATCCATTTCACAAACCAGGGAGAAGCAAATCTGCTCCATGTGAACAAGCTAAAGGTGACGTTTTCAACAAATTGGCAAATGCATCCCAAGCAGCACTCACAGCTCATCACATCACTCTGAAGTTGGAGATGAGCTGTAGGCTACCTCGCTGGCCATGCTTGTATTATGAAAGTCGGAACTATGCATCTCATGCTGAAGGGGACTGCATCATGGTACATTTGTAACCATTTGGGAAGAGGCGATTTACCCCAAACTAGGAAGGACCCACTTGAATGACCTGACAACTGATAATTACTAGAGGGAAACTCTTCTGTCATCCTCAGCGCCCATTTCTCCCCCAAGATGACCTCTGACCTCAGCTACTAAGGGAATGACCAATACAACAGCACCTGAATTCATAAAAAAAAAAAAGAAAAGCAATCTATGAATGTGGTTTTTGAGCACAATAGTGTACATTTCATTTATGGTTAATGCCCAACAATCCCTTCTGGAACATTCAACTGGAATTAGCAACTTAAAAACGGATAAATTCCACACGGTTACTAATGCGGCATCTGACTGCCTCAACGTAACAATCCAGAAAAGACAAACCAGGAACACTGTGAACGAACGCCAATGTTCCCCTTGTGTCAATCTCAAACCGAAGCATGACACCAAATCTGCAATACACCCCAAACCATGGTTTTGGTGATTTGCCACAGTCCTAGAATCACGGCAGGTAAACAAAACATGAAGTGGATTGGACATATTTAGGAAAACAGACCTCATTGATGCGGTCATCTAAAGTCACATTTCTTCACTGTCACCAACGACAATATTTCACCAATAGCAAGTATTTTAAAAGGCCAAAGACTTTGGTTTGCTTCATATTTTCATCCTGCCATGGAATAAATACTTAGCAATGCAGAAAGGAATTGGAGTGATTGTGATGACGGTGATTCTATTCTCGGGAGTCCAAGCGGTGACACTGTTCTACCCCTGTGATTACCACAGAGAATTAAAGTCTCCGTGATGTGGTCCACGGGGATCATTTCTCATGACAGGCCCCCAGCACACACACAAACACAGAGAAACACACACATGTGAGCGATCATTGAGCCTCTCCTGCTGATTACTATGCCCGCTAATGGAGTTGCTAGTGGCTAATGATCATATTCGTCTTCCCAGGTATTCGCATGGAGAAGATAAAAAGAAGACTCACACTCCCATTCAGTTCCCTATGTGTACCGCATTATCCAGACTCCTCAGTGTGTCGAAAAATGCATTCTGGAAGGGTACAAGCTCCAGTTAGGTGAGCATGTCCCAGCAAGCTCACGCAATCACTGTGCAAATCACTACTGCTCTGAGCACCTACTGAGTCTCATAATTTAGGACTGTACAGACTGACTGAGTAACTTCTAATAAGACTATACAGACTGATTGAGTCACTTCTAATAAGACTACGCAGACTGACTGAGTCACTTCTAATAAAACTATACAGACTGACTCAGTCACTTCTAATAGGACTATACAGACTGACTGAGTCGCTTCTAATAAAACTATATGACTGACAGATTCACTTCTATTAAGACTATACAGACTGACTGAATCACTTCTATTAAGAATATAGAGACTGACTGAGTCTCTTCTATTAGGACTATACAGACTGAATGAGTCTCTTACAGACTGACTGAGTCGCTTCTATTAAGACTATACAGACAAAATGTGTCTCTTCCTTTAAGAACATACAGAGTAACAATAGACAAGGCAGGAAGAAGAGAGTGAGCCCACTTTTCTATTAGCCTCAGAGCCTCTATACTCCCCTTGACTGAGGGGATAAGCTGTTCTCATTACCCCACTCTCTGAGAGAGTAAAGTCCCAGTGTAATATTAGATGTACTATTGTTCTTGAACCCTTATGAAAGACAGGAAGAAAGAGTGGATTTAGAGGTCTACAACCTCTTCGCTCATTCTCACGCTCTCACCCTCTCTCTCACTCTCTATTTTTGATGTTTTACCAGAGACTGACTGAAGCAGGTAACAAAAACAACACAAACAAAAAAAAAACATCCAGCCCTGAGCCAAAAGCTGTTGCCATGGAGAGTTAAGCGTTGCCACGGCGATAACATATTTTCTGCGCTAACGGGCTGTCTCTTTTTTCTTTCTCCCCCGTCTCTCTCTCCCTTTTTCCTGCTTTTCTTGTCTCTCTGCTCGCCCACTCCCCCTCCCTCTTCCCTGTCTTTGCTCTCTCTCTCTCTCCCTCTCTCTCTCTCTCTCTCACTCTTTTTTTTCTTCCGCCAGGCAACAAATAGCTATGTGGTGCGGCTGCACCTGTCTCAGCCCATGTGTTGCTATGGAGGCATTCTCATCTCCTTGGCAACCAGTGCATTAATCAGCTCGCGAGGGGCTAACTCGTGGCAGACGGTCGTTCAGCCCTTCTCCCCCTTTCTTTCCCCATCCAGATGCCGATGGGGTGTGAAGGAATGCGCCAGGGAGCTGACCTGATACCCAGCATGCTCTACTCTGCTCTGCCTCTCTTTCTCCTTCCTTCCCGTCCTCCCTCTCATTGAACACCTAACTGTTCTGCATGTGACTTTCTGGAAAAGGGACTGCTTGAACTATAGACAGACACACACACACACGCACGCACGCAGGCAGACAGCAGCACACGTAAAAAAGCACACATCATTCAAATCCTTGCTAGATCGTGGAACTGAGAAATGTGAGATCTCAACGATACAATGGAGGTAGACAAAAGAAGAAACATCTCTCTCTCTCCCGGTCTCTCTCTTGCATCCTCTTTCTATCAATCCCTCTCTTTTTCTTCCTCCCTCTATGAATCCCTCCCTCCCCTCCTCCTTCTCTCCCTCTCTCCCTATCCACCAATGCCTCTGAGATTATCCTTGACCCTAACACAGCTCTCTAGCGTCCGACCTCTCGATCTTAATCCTTGACCTGACACTGATAGGGTCTCAATAACCCTGACTGAAGAACGCCTGCTCTTTACCTACTCCAGCCGTTACAATTGGCTTTCCTTTCAAATAGCCGTGTCTGTTTTCACACATAGCCTCTTCCTCTGTGTGTGTACGACACCGGCTGAAAGTGTAGCTCAAGACCCCAGGCATTAAGACCCAATAGAAAATGTATTCCCTTAATTCCCCCTTTCCAAGCTGTATAATTTAATGGAGAAACGGACATCTCTTCCTTTTTCCACCAGCATCCGGAAACCAGCCTACAGTTCCACCTTCCTGTCCCTCATTGTTAGAAATGACACTTCTACATTCTACACCAAGCCAATTATTCAGTCTTACACAGTCCAGTGGCTCTGCTAAGCAACCTGCTGCTGACTGGCTGACCGACAGACCAGGGGCCAACAGAGAAGAGGGAAAAAAAACCCTGCTGAAGTCTAATAGAGTTTCTCTTTGACATACCCACTGGGATGAGCAGAGAGGAGAGAAAACGAGAGGTGGCAGAACGGAGAGAACGAAAGGAACATAGGAAAGGGGACACAGCAGCAATGGGGGCAACTGAAGCAGCAAAGAAGAGGGAGAACTAGGGAGGGAAGGAGCGAAATGTGCAAATGAAATGGCTTTGCACCCGAATACTCTTTGGATATGCTTTCGAGATATGTGCCCGGTCAGTCGCTCAGATCCTCTGGCACTGGCCTTTTAAGTTGATCCAAAGAGCTGGTGAGGCTTCCTTCAGCCACTAATGTTCTGTACTTTTCAACAGCCTGGAAGATCAAAGAGCCTCTGAAACGGTAGACATTTTAAAGAAACGCCTTTTTAGCCATCCTTTGCTTTTTGTTGTACCGTTTTATTTATTGCATCCACTTTTTGGGTTCTGACTCAGTGTGTTTACTGTAGGACTAATGCTTTGCATGGTTCAATGTTATTAAATTATAGTCGTACTGTTCAACCCTCAGGCCTCCTTTTTCACTTTGACACGCGCCTCTGCCATCTGCACCAGTGTCCCAAAGTTGAGTAGAAATTAGGGTGAAGGGGCTAATTAGACCATTCAATGGCCCCTTTCAGCAAGTGTGCAGCGTTAGTCTCCACAATTGAAGAGAAATCCCATAAGGCACCAGCGTGCCTGATTTCGAGATTTGACACATGTATAAGACAAAATGCCTACATTTTTTTTCTTTAAAATGTAATTCAAATTTGACTATTTAAAGGTTAAACCTTTTTCAAAGAGTGCTAAGGTATTGAATGAGCTGCATGGGAGCTATGAGAGAGAAAAGGAGTCTTCGGATGAAACAGGTGGAACGACTGAAATGGCTTGGACCCTGAGGCATATTCACATTCAGTTTTACAATTTCAATTTGTCCAGAAATGAGAACATTTGAAATTGTGCTTTGTAATTAAAGTGTGATTGATACATTGTTCGAAATTGTTGGAAGTATGTCAATGACAAATTGGGATTTAGTTAAGTTCATTAGCTTCCTCAGTAGCACCATGTTTATCCTGGGGTCCGACATAGTGCAATAGACATATACACTTACCTAAAGGATTATTAGGAACACCAAACTAATACTGTGTTTGACCCCCTTTCACCTTGAGAACTGCCTTAATTCTACGTGGCATTGATTCAACAAGGTACTGAAAGCATTCTTTAGAAATGTTGGCCCATATTGATAGGATAGCATCTTGCAGTTGATGGAGATTTGTGGGATGCACATCCAGGGCACGAAGCTCCCGTTCCACCACATCCCAAAGATGCTCTATTGGGTTGAGATCTGGTGACTGTTGGGGTCATTTCAGTACAGTGAACTCATTGTCATGTTCAAGAAACCAATTTGAAATGATTCGAGTTTTGTGACATGGTGCATTATCCTGCTGGAAGTAGCCATCAGAGGATGGGTACATGGTGGTCATAAAGGGATGGACATGGTCAGAAACAATGCTCAGGTAGGCCGTGGCATTTAAACGATGCCCAATTGGCACTAAGTGTGCCAAGAAAACATCCCCCACATTATTACACCACCACCACCACCAGCCTGCACAGTAGTAACAAGGCATGATGGATCCATGTTCTCATTCTGTTTACGCCAAATTCTGACTCTACCATCTGAATGTCTCAACAGAAATCGAGACTCATCAGACCAGGCAACACTCTTCCAGTCTTCAACTGTCCAATTTTGGTGAGCTGGTGCAAATTGTAGCCTCTTTTTCCTATTTGTAGTGGAGATGAGTGGTACCCGGTGGGGTCTTCTGCTGTTGTAGCCCATCGGCCTCAAGGTTGTGCGTGTTGTGGCTTCACAAATGCTTTGCTGCATACCTCGGTTGTAACGAGTGGTTATTTCAGTCAAAGTTGCTCTTCTATCAGCTTGAATCAGTCGGCCCATTCTCCTCTGACCTCTAGCATCAACAAGGCATTTTCGCCCACAGGACTGCTGCATACTGGATGTTTTTCCCTTTTCACACCATTCTTTGGAAACCCTAGAAATGGTTGTGCGTGAAAATCCCAGTAACTGAGCAGAATGTGAAATACTCAGACCGGCCCGTCTGGCACCAACAACCATGCCACGCTCAAAATTGCTTAAATCACCTTTCTTTCCCATTCTGACATTCAGTTTGGAGTTCAGGAGATTGTCTTGACCAGGACCAAACCCCTAAATGCATTGAAGCAACTGCCATGTGATTGGTTGATTAGATAATTGCATTAATGAGAAAATGAACAGGTGTTCCTAATAATCCTTTAGGTGAGTGTATATGTACATTACAGTTTACTTTAATTTACAAAATACGAAAGTTCACAATTGAGATAATAAAACGTGCAGCTATATACATTTACCTATTTTAAAGAATAATTCCACTATAGATTAGTAAGGCAGGCATAGAATGTGTGTTAGGGAGCCAACAGGGTCAAACAGAACCCAGGCGGGGTCAAACAGAACTCCGGAGGGGTCAAACAGAACTCAGGCGGGGTCAAACAGAACTCAGGCGGGGTCAAACAGAACTCCGGAGGGGTCAAACAGAACTCCGGAGGGGTCAAACAGAACTCCGGAGGGGTCAAACAGAACTCCGGAGGGGTCAAACAGAACTCAGGCGGGGTCAAACAGAGCTCAGGCGGGGTCAAACAGAGCTCAGGCGGGGTCAAACAGAACTCAGGCGGGGTCAAACGGAGAGGGACACTACGAGACACCAGGAAGACAATTTTTGTGTGGAACACAGAACATGAGATGTGTTTAGCTACCTTAGACATGCCTAAGGAGTGGCAGAGCACATGAACCATCATAAGGAGGAGTAAAAGAAAGGATGAAGAGAAGTGTTTGAAGGGGTGTAGTTACCTGTGGTACGACTGAGGAGAGGTGGGGGGAGAGGTGGAGGGGGTTACCAGCCCGGGGGAGTAGGGGTGGTACGGCGTTTTCTTCAAGGCCTGTATCAGGTTGTGCCGGTACTCCGGATCTATGGACCACAACGAGCCTTTACCTATACTCTGATGCCCGGACAGAGAAACAGAGGAGAGAAAAACAAGACGGTTAGTATTATTTAGCTAATAAAAAAGAATAAATGAACTCTCGACCATCTGAACCTTGGTGGCTCTATGAGACTTGTCTCCAGCCAGCTGACACCAGGGAAAATCTCCATTGCATCTCCTCAATACTTTTCATCCCCTCCTACTCAGTACCTGGACTCGAAAACCATTGGAGGACATTACAAGACATCCCTCCCCTCTGACTGTTTCATTCAACTGGTTTTGAGTAGGATTCTAGGAGAGAAAAATGGCCTCAAACAGCCACCTGAATGAAAGGTGGTAGACAGCATAGTGGTCGATAGTTGGGCTGGTAACAGAAACATCCCTGGTTCGAATCCCCACATCAACACGTTCAAACGAAAAAAAAGGCACTTCAACTCAAAATCTCCCACAAATTCCTCTGGATAAGTGAGTGCGCTAAACTACTAAAACAGAAAATAAATAAACGAATGCAAACATGTCTAAAGAACAGACTCCGTCTACATCCCACACCACATATATAAACCCAGATCTATTTACAGCAGATGCTCTCTCGCTCTCATCCTTTTCTCCTTTTCTCCCTTCACTGCATTGGCCTCTCATCCCCTGTTCATCCTAGGCTGTTACAGTTCTGGTGCAGGCCAGATCCCACCCAAATGAAGCGCATGGAAACAGAACATGACTGAATCTATTAGGAACACTCCTAAAATAAATCCCAGCTCTGCGCCCATACATATCCAGACACATCAAATGGTATCAGTGGATAGGACTTAATGGCATATTAATCTTCATACATTTCTATCTTTGCGGTGAATCTGTCATGTGTGTGTCGCACACACGTGCGTTGCCGCGATGATATTTCCATTTTCCGAACTGAAAATTCACCACAGAGTACTTGGTTTAGACAGAATGAGAGGAAACTTTAACTTCTCCATTCCAGAGGGGTTGAGATGTGATGTTCTATTTTTAAATCAAAGAGCTTTTTCATAACTTCCCCCGCTTAATGAAGCTGTCTACTTCCCATCAGTGGGGGTGGAGGGACATACTTATGCATTCACACGCGCATGGACACACACACACACAAACAAACACCAATGCATACACTTTAGATTATACGGCAGGAGGAAAAACACAGCCATGCTTAACCACTTTGAACACAGCTGTGAAAAAAGACTGTAAGAAGACAAAGCAGTGTGACAGAGAGCAGAAAGAAATGTGGGCGTGTGTGTTTTTGTGTGCTTGTGTGCATTTATCACTGGGACCTCAAACAGTAAATATATGAATCTAATAAATTCCATCGCTGTGACTGTGTTTTTGTGCGACACCAGCACTTAGAGGACGGAGGAAATAAAGCTTTGGTATTAAAGTTAACATCGACTTGTCATCATATTGACACTTCCCCACAGTAAAATTATGCTGTTTTACAATGTACCTATATATATATAAACATGAAAAGATCAAATAATATTGTGTATTTCTCAGTGTGTCAGACCAGTATGCCAGACCCCTGTGGTGTATGATATTACCCAGCATGCTTAGTTCCCTGGTCTGGGTCTATTACTGCCAGAGACGGCTTCCCTGGAGAGCACCACACACAGACACACACACACACACACACACTCTATGGCATTCCTCACATATCACACCCACAGAGGTGACCCCCAGCTGCCCACATTACCCCCAACACTATCCTGCCAGGCTGGTATGTTCGTGCGTGAGCCTGCCGCCTGCCAGCCGGTTAAATCGATGTTCCCCACAGCAGAGTTGTCTGCTAAGCTGCTACCATCACCGCCCCTGACCACCAATCAGCAGACGGCTCTACGGCTCTCCCCTGGGTTGGTGGGCCAATCGGAGAGCGGAAAGCACAGGAAGGGTTTTTCACCTGGATTACACTCATCACCTAGGCAACAGGATATGGTGGCGGTGGATAGGGGGTACTGTAATATGTCACTAGGGGAGGAAAAGGAGGACAGTTGTCTGTGGACACTGATCTTGGATCAGTTTCTTGTTTTAAGAATCTGGAGGCTTAGGTGGGTATTTATGGAGGATATACTGGTCCTACAAACTATCCTTTCTTCATATACCTGGATATCCTGACAGGGGACCCTACATCATATCCTATGTTTACTTAAAGTGTGGTCTGGATCATGATGGAAGTCATTTGTTGAATGATCCTGCAAATGTTGGCCTGGATGTTAATAGAAATAATCTGTCGATTGATACTGAAAATATTGTTCTCCTTCAGGAAACGTTCTTCTGTTAAGGAGCTCCTTAATGCCTTGCTGGCATTAGACTCAATGAAAACTACGGGTGCAGATGATGTGGAACCATGTTTCTCATAAAGAATTATTCCTAAAGTAAGGAAATTTGCTTATGTGTTTTCATTCCATACAGGTGGTGATAGTAGTGACTGTGACCAGTACTGATTTAGAGGCCTCCTTGTCTAGCTAAGATTATTGAATCATTGGTGTATTTGCAGAAGTTCTTTATTGATGGAGAAATGCATTTAAATGTGAACCAATCAGGGTTTAGACCAGAGCATAGTACTATTACAGCAACCACATTTGTTGTTAATGATCTTGTTAATGCTTGAGAAGCTAAAAATGTTGCTGCATTTTTATAGATCTGCCTAAGGCCCTTGATACTGTTGATTATGTTATATTTTTTTAATGAAATTGTCACTGATAGGCCTTAGCTCTGTTGCATGTTTTAGGTTTTGTGACTATTTTAGAGACGGAACACAGGCCAAGGTGTTGGATGGAGTAAAGTTAGATTTTATTGAATATTCCACAGGGATCAATATTATGACCAGTTCTTTTTATGATATACAGTACATAAATGCTACTGGTCAATCTGTTGTTGTGAGCTTCATCTGTATGAAGATTATTTAAGCTGTATCAATGTCTGCTTTTAGAGCTGTACAGGAAATGCTTACAAGTTTAAAGCTTGTACTTAAAATTTGCAAAACTAAATGCATGTAGACAGAGATCTATCGTTCAAGAAACAGATGAAGGAGATGGTTGGGAAGCTTAAATGTAAACTGGATTTCTTCTATAGAAATACCTATTGCTTTTCTCTGGCTAGCAGGATGCAAATCCCTCAATAAATAATCCTACAGTTTCTTGACTAAAATGTTACCATCTACCAAAGTGCAACAGATTCGACCCTGAAATCCCTTGATTCTGTGTATGATAGTGACCTTATTATTTATTAATTTAAATTGCTTTAATGCTCCCTGTATTCCTTGCCAAAATGTTGGCTGGACCTCTTTAAACATTTTAAGATCACTTTCTCTCTTTTTGTTTATAAAACCGAGCTTCCAACGTTCTTAACACGCATCTAGAAACTTAACATTTCAGGTTACAATACAAGGTCACAGGGTTGGTTAATGACAGCGACTCCTGTGGTAACCATTGATTTTGGTCGATCTGCCTTTACATGCCAAGACCCTCATGTGTGGAATGATGGCGCTTCATTTAGATGGCCTGGTGTCCCTGGTTCAACACAGGAAAATAGCTGAGAATATTTATATATCCTGCAATGGGTCTCCTCTTCATCACCTACTTCTCCCCTATCCTATTCTTTACTTTCCTCTCTTCTCAACTTCTATCCTCTCATCTTCTCTCTTCTAGTGTAATGTCTCTGACCTAAAATATTGTCCAGTCTACTCTCTTCTCCTGTAATGTTTCTGACCTAAAAAAACAGTCCAGTCTCCTCTCTTCTCCTGTAATGTCTCTGACCTAAAAAAACAGTCCAGTCTCCTCTCTTCTACTGTAATGTCTCTGACCTAAAAAAACAGCCCAGTCTCCACTCTTCTCCTGTAATGTCTCTGACCTAAAAAAACAGTCCAGTCTTCTCTCTTCTACTGTAATGTCTCTGACCTAAAAAACTGTCCAGTCTCCTCTCTTCTCCTGTAATGTCTCTGAACTAATAAATGGTTGAGTCTCCTCCTCTCCTGGGTTGTCACTGCCTCTAAACTCAACGGTTGGTTTCTCCCACAGCTCAGAGTCCCCTCCCATGTCATTCATTCCATGATTTTCTCCTAAATTGCACATGTTCTCTACATATGGTAGTGCACCCTTTTTGACAGGAGCCCTGGCGAAACGAGTGCACTATATTGGGACTATGGTTTCATTTGGGCCAAGAACAAGGTGTCTCCTGTGTGGGGACTTCTGCCACGGCGTCAACAACCACCACAGAGGAGAAGGAAGGGACAGGCCACTGTGTTCTTTCATTGGAGGCATTTAGCAGACACTCTTATCCGAAGGGACATACAGGGGCGATTAGGGTTAAGGGCCTCGCTCAAAGGTTTCGACAACAGATTTTTCATTGAACCAGGCTTACTGGCACACCGCTCTAACCGCTAGCCTACCTACCTACCTACATACCTACCTACATACCTACATACCTACCTACCTACCTACCTACCTATCTACCTACGTACCTACCTACCTATCTACCTACATACCTACCAACCTACATACGTACCTACCTACCAACCTACATACGTACCTACCTACCTACCTACCTACCTACCAACCTACATACGTACCTACCTACCTACCTACCTACCTACCTACCAACCTACATACGTACCTACCTACCTACCAACCTACATACGTACCTACCTACCTACCAACCTACATACGTACCTACCTACCTAACTACCAACCTACATACATACCTACCTACCTACCAACCTACATACGTACCTACCTACATACCTACCAACCTACATACGTACCTACCTACCTACCTACCAACCTACATACGTACCTACCTACCTACCTACCACCCTACATACGTACCTACCTACATACCTACCTACGTACCTACCTACCTACGTACCTACCTACCTACCTACCTACCTACGTACCTACCTACCTACCAACCTACATACGTACCTACCTACATACCTACCAACCTACCTATCTACCTACATACCTACCAACCTACATACGTACCTACCTACCAACCTACATACGTACCTACCTACCTACCTACCAACCTACATACGTACCTACCTACATACCTACCTACGTACCTACCTACCTACGTACCTACCTACCTACCTACCTACCTACCTACCTACCAACCTACATACGTACCTACCTACCTACCAACCTACATACGTACCTACCTACCTACCAACCTACATACGTACCTACCTACCTACCTATATACGTACCTACCTACATACGTACCTACCCACCTACATACGTACCGACCCACCTACGTACCTACCAATTCTTAACATGGCACTCGAGTATGGAAAGAACCATGTGGCTTAAAGGAGTCATCAGGGAGGGCCTTGAGATGACATATATAGCATTATTCAGGATTGGTTTACAGTGGAGACCGTGGAGATTCCTTGTTTGGTGATAACCTTTGTGCCAGCCTGTGCAATGGGGACAAGAGAGGGAGACACACACATACACAGCTGTACTTACCAGCAGAGAATACATTCTTTAACTCTGACATCTCTTAAATAAAAACAACAGGACCTAAGCTATTTGAATTTTGGTTGGCTGATCACAACTGTTTTTCTTTCCCTCTCCTGGTGTCTTGGATGAAGCCTTATTCCTGGAATAGGCAGCGGCTTGTGTGCTCAGCGTGCTGTGCCTACAGTACCAACAAACCCTTCTGGTTACCCGACACACCCTGCTGGGTTCAATAAGTATTCTGGGAAGGCTGACGGAAGCCCAGGAATCACGTTGCTTCAGGAGGTAGAACTTCAGCACAGATCTTGAACCAGCCTGGCAGTGTGAGAGGGACGTGGAGAGACAGGGAGCGAGAGAGAGAGATAGTGAAAGACAGAGAAAGAGAGTTGGAGACTTATGTGCGACACACATCTGCTTCCCCTTTCACATGTGTTGTAGTCCAACTGAGAACAGAGAACGACAGACACAAAGACAGACAGAGACAGACAGAGACTGAGAGACAGCGAAACAGACCAACATGGAAGACAGAGCGACAGACAGAGAAACAGACAAAGTGAAAGACAGAGAGACAGCATGAGAGACAGAGAGACAGGGAGAGACAGAGAGACAGCATGAGAGACAGACAGACAGCATGAGAGACAGGGAGAGACAGAGAGACAGCATGAGAGACAGAGAGAGATAGGATAACAGGGAGAGACAGAAAAAGACAGGGGGAGAAAGAGAGAAGGATGTAAAGGGAGAAAGAGAGATAAGGGAGATATTGAATGTTCCTGCTGTTACTGACCCTAATACTGCAGACCTCTTCAACAACCAAATACCAGGAATACGAATGTTGCTATGGTGCTAAGCTGCATCCTATTAAAAACACAGACAATGTTATGTCAGAGAACTCTTTGTTCCCAATATGTTGAAAACTGAGCGGGAACATAGCATTTCTTCTTTCACTGCGACCAACACACCACGCAACTCTATGAAGCCACTTTAACCAGTCACAAACCAGAGCTATGTAGCTACGAATCTGAGGTGGCCTGGTTACTGTTTCTCTGCTTTACAAACTATTAACATGTCGTCGACATTTTCAACTTTGTTTCATACGTTTTAGGCAAGGTTAGGATAAGTAACTGTCTGACCCAACATCGTAGGTCAGTGGATTGAGGACATAGTTTTCTGCTCTGTTTCTCATACAGCATTGATTTCAAAACTAACTTTTCAGCTCTCCTTTCATAACCAAAAGGCTCTGAGAAATACGATTGTTTGTTTTGTGTGATGATTACAACACTGATCTTTAGTGCTAATCCAAGACACTAGGAGAACAACACTGTGGCCTGTCATTACAGCTTGTCATTCATCCATGGAGGAATCCTGTTTGTAAACAAAACCATGGTAACTGGGAGACTAACCCTGGCTGACTCTCAGACACACACACACACACACATGCACGCACACGCAGGCATGTGCGCACACATACACAAAGACACAAACAGAGACACATACACACACACAGACTTAGTAAGCTAACCCCGGTCAGATCTGTTGCTTTCTCTCTGGATTTGACCTAGAAACACACACTGGAACAAACAGGGCATTGTCATAATAATCTCAACCTCTCAAAATTGATGGAAATATTATTTGGTGCTTTTGCAAAAGGATATTTTCTTAAAGGACAGAAAGGACCTTTGAGCTGACCACGGCTGTTTCACTATACTTCCATCTAATCTAGTGACTATAGTTAAATATAATATCAAGTAGAAATGACCATGGCTGTTTCATTATAATAAACACCATGTAGCAACTATGATTAATATAATGCAATGTATTGTATATATGCTTACCCAACCCTCCCGGACTGTGCTCAATTTAGTTTCAGACAAACTGGCAGAAAGAATCCAGTTATAGTAAAGGATATTTAAAATGTCAAAAACGAAGAACGCCCTAGTTGAAAACCAAAGTAATGTTAGACTGTTCCTATAATTAGACAGCTGACATAGTTCTGATTCCATACAACCAGTGTTTTCCTCAGGAAAAACAGCAGTGCTCAGATGCAGGCACACAGGTATTCACGTGAACACTGAAGCCTGCCATTTTAGTTAAGGCACTATGTGCTGTCCCTCTACCAGCTGGGCATCATTGCTGAGAGGGTATTGGACATATTTGAACGTTCAGCTAATTGACTGTCTTCTGTGTACTGGGTGCTGTGACCAAAAAATGCTCCCTGCCAACTACACCTCTCTGTCCTTGCCATCTCACACAAACACACTTGTACGCACCTAAGGGCAGGCCCACCCGCACGCACGCGTGCACATACATATATACACACACACACACACACTTTTAAAACATCTCAAGAGCTGGCGTATGCAGCACACAAACACGCGTATGCATGCACACACATGCTTGCACGAACCCAAAAGCGGTCAATTGCGCACACGCACACACACACACCCACACACAAATATATACACACAAACATACACACCCAGTCGGTATAGCCAAATCAGTTTTCCCGTCGCCACAGCAACAACATACTTTTATGTCAACTGCAACCTAGTTACTATGGAGATATGTATACAAGGAAAACTCTGTGCAGTTGTAGTCAAGGGCTAGATGACACACACCCTCACACTCAAAAACATACACACACACACACACACACAAACGCACACAAACGCACACAAACGCACAGTACGTGCTTTGTACATTTTGTCTTTCCAGAGTTTCTGACATGCACTCACAAGGTTTCATAAAGATTCTAATTAACATTAAGACTGAAGCCTTACACTTTCCCAGGGGCTGATGATATCTGATGTCTTCTGACATTAATGTTATTACTACTGTTAATATTAATCAGTCATGGGAATTCTTTTTCTTATAGCCTATGTGACTTTCTCCGGAAAGAGGAGTGATTGGTTAATGTTCAATCCTTTAGGAGAGACCACTTCCAGATTGAAATCAAAACCGAAAGTTTGTTCCCCACAGACAACCCTAAACTTCTCATATATTTCAACAAAGAAGCAAAGATAATAAAGTATTGATAAAGCAAGGCTTCTAGATGTACGGACAAAATAGTGGATCATGTCAGTGTTGGGTAAACGTTACGGCAAATTGTTAATAATGTTCCTGTTTCACATGTAATAACATTTGTGTGTGTCTGTTTTTGAGGTCTCCGACTGTATGTTTAACTTTGAGATTAGGATGGATATGTATACAATATGGGTATATACTGTATATATACTACATATATGTATGAATACATATACACACATACACATACACATACATATATATATATATATATATATTACTCTGTATATGTAGACATTTATATGTGTGATATGTGTCTTTATCTCAAGTTTCCTCTTTACCTGACTTCTGTCCTTGTCCACCTTCTTGAAACACTTATTGAGTGATAGATTGTGGCGCACCGAGTTCTTCCAGCCAGTAGGGGCGCTAGCAAAATACGGGAAATGCTCCAGGATCCAACCATAGATATCTTTCACCGGCAGCCTCTTGGACGGAGCGTCCTCTATGGCCATAAAGATCAGACAGCTGAAGGAGTACGGAGGCTTCCGATTGGCACCCATGGCCAGGTCGTAGGGGGAGGAGTCACAGGGCTCAGGGGAGGAGGAAGACGGGGAGTGGGGGGGTAGCGGGTGACCGTCGGAGTCCTGCAGGGGGGAGACGGACCGAAGTCCTGAGTGGGAGAAGCTGTTGAGGAGGTCGGTGCTCTCGTGGAGCCAGGAGAGGCTGGTGAGCTCCTCGTCTTCGGCCTTGGAGAAGGAGGCCGACAGGGAAAGGGACAGGTCGGCTGCCTCAGCTTCCCGATAGAGGGGACTCAGACCCTGAGTCACTCCTAAACCGCTGCTGGGGCTCTGGGCCTTCTTACTGGGGGGCATCGTGGGTCCCATCCAGCCCTGTGCTGTCTCCTAGAGAGGGAGGGAAGAACAAGATTGGGTCACTAGGAAATATGTAATGTCTGGAACGCTGAATATTCTACACTGGTTTCTCAGACAGTTTGGATCCTACTGGGATAAGAGTTCAAATGCTTCAGCTAATGGCTGATTAATTGCCGGAACAGAGCTACTGAGCTACTATGACTTTGCAGTAAATGTGTATATTCTGTGCTAGCTGGACACTTCCATTGGAATGAGCATCCAATGAAGTGACTAGAACTAATCTACTCCATCATCCCACGATCACTAACAAACACACACAAAAACACAAAAAAACAAACACACACAAATACTTGAACACAAAGCCACCCAGCAGCAGACAAATATGTTGAGCCAATGTGTTCATCCCAAGGCCTTTCCTTGCTGACTGATTGACAGATAGACATTTCCCCCTTGCTAAGACAGTCAATCACGTTACCATGGCTCCCACCCCTTTCCCTTTGTCTCAGTGGTTACATCCCAAAGGTCATCTTATTGACTATATATATATATAATACACTACTGTTGACCAGAGCACTATTCTCTATATAGTACACTACTGTTGACCAGAGCACGATTCTCTATATAGTACACTACTGTTGACCAGAGCACTATTCTCTATATAGTACACTACTGTTGACCAGAGACCTATTCTCTATATAGTACACTACTGTTGACCAGAGACCTATTCTCTATATAGTACACTACTGTTGACCAGAGCACTATTCTCTATATAGTACACTACTGTTGACCAGAGCACTATTCTCTCTATAGTACACTACTGTTGACCAGAGCACTATTCTCTATATAGTACACTACTGTTGACCAGAGCTCTATTCTCTATATAGTACACTACTGTTGACCAGAGCTCTATTCTCTATATTGTACACTACTGTTGACCAGAGCTCTATTCTCTATATAGTACACTACTGTTGACCAGAGACCTATTCTCTATATAGTACACTACTGTTGACCAGAGACCTATTCTCTATATAGTACACTACTGTTGACCAGAGCTCTATTCTCTATATAGTACACTACTGTTGACCAGAGCACTATTCTCTATATAGTACACTACTGTTGACCAGAGCACTATTCTCTCTATAGTACACTACTGTTGACCAGAGCACTATTCTCTATATAGTACACTACTGTTGACCAGAGCTCTATTCTCTATATAGTACACTACTGTTGACCAGAGCTCTATTCTCTATATTGTACACTACTGTTGACCAGAGCTCTATTCTCTATATAGTACACTACTGTTGACCAGAGACCTATTCTCTATATAGTACACTACTGTTGACCAGAGACCTATTCTCTCTATAGTACACTACTGTTGACCAGAGACCTATTCTCTATATAGTACACTACTGTTGAGCAGAACACTATTCTCTAGTATTCTACCAAGCTGAGGTCCCGGCTAAATATGGAACACTGACTATACTGAACCCATATACTGAGTGTTCAGTTTATAGGTAGCATAAAGTCACCAAATAGCATACAGCATACACCTATGTGATATGTAAAGAACTTGTATCTTGTCCTCTTGGCCAACCAAATACTGTAGCCTAAAGCTTCTTTATACTATGTTCAGCTACTGGACAGAGATTTATTTCATTTGACTGCATTGTGTATTGTATACTGGTCATGTGTGTGGACCCTGTGAAGCCTCCGTGTTTGTGTAGACATCGTTTATCTATTGTTCTTTCCAACCTGACAACATCCCAGTGATTCAACAGCAGCTTCCTGTCAGAGCCGTGTTGTAGCATCGACACCGACAGTGACTGGAACTCGTTTCAATTGGCTCCTCCTAACGCAACGACAGATATCCCCGGTTCTGAAAACCAGAAGGTTGATCCCCGGAGGGAGGCGAGGAGGGGGGCGAGGTGATGTGACAGCCCCATCAAGGTGTGGGTGGTGGTGGGGTGGCGGGGGATGCAGGGAGTGGCTACCCGGGGTGACACGGTTCCCAGTCGGAGTGTCGGCGAGGTGTCCGCCTTTGAGAACAAGGGAACAGCGGAACACCCAGCGAACGTTCCTCGTGCTACGTTGTCGCTACGGCGGGTAAGGCAACAGACGGAGCAGGGCCGTGAAAAATTACGGCTGACAGTAAAGTCCTCTCCTTTTACTGTTGCTATGACAACAAACTCCTTCCAGTTAGGGTCTGCGTTATGAGTGTGTGTGTGTGTGTGTGTGTGTGTGTGTGCGCGTGTGTGTGAGTGGCGACGAGGCGAACCACAGAGCCGCCTATCCATCCCCTAGAGTTCCAAACTGCTCCTTAACACACTTTGAGCTCTAAACAAACTTTAATACAACTTCGATATAAGCCCCAGAGACTGAATGTTAAAAAACACCAAGAGTTACTGCTCAAGTTCAGACTTGATATTTGACGGGGCCTGGGCTGGTGTGTGAAGTGGTGGTGCTGTGTGTGTGTGTGTGTGTGTGTGTGTGATGGGGGGTGGCTGATGTTGTCTGGGCTGGTGTGTGAAGTGGTGGTGCTGTGTGTGTGTGTGTGTGTGTGTGGGATGGGGGTGTGATGGGGGGTGGCTGACGGTGCCTGGGCTGGTGTGTGAAGTGGTGGTGCTGTGTGTGTGTGTGTGTGTGTGTGTGTGTGTGTGTGTGTGTGTGTGTGTGATGGGGGGTGGCTGACGGTGCCTGGGCTGGTGTGTGAAGTGGTGGTGCTGTGTGTGTGTGTGTGTGTGTGTGTGTGTGATGGGGGGTGGCTGATGTTGTCTGGGATGGTGTTTGTGAAGTTCCCAGTTGCTTGACAGATTGACAGCGTGAGTGTGTATGTGTGTCTGTTAATTTTTAATTATGAGCTTCTGACACATCAACTTTCTTGACCTTAAAACCCCACCATTCTCACACACATCAATGTCGAAACCACTTGACAAGGCCAGTGACGTGTCCATCTCATCTCACAAGATGGCTCCTGTCAAAACAAGATGAGTGCCCGGTCAACAACACAATCCCAGTACAGCAAACACGGGTTCAGTGGACATTTGCATAAGACGTATTCATAATGAACCTTGACCTCTTAACAACCCACACACTTCATCATATTGCCACGAGGGTCAACACTTTCCAGGGGTGAAGAGGTTAATAAACTCCTCACAGAAGTCTTTAGGTCACTTCACATGGTTAATACACTGTAATTGAGAATACATTATAAACTAGGGACCTTTCAGTCCTTAAAGGGACAGTTTGACCAAAAATCTATTCCCCCTTAGCATGGATTGAATATGATGGCCCATGGGGTCATATTTCACTTCATGCCATTTTTTAGGTCTGTCTGAGCCTTGAGTTTTGTTCATAAATGGACAAAAAAAAACTTATTTACTTACTCAGATGGATAATTACTTATTCAGATGGATAAAATAATACTGGAAAAATAAAATAATACAGTACAAATGCATCAGCTTACACACAAATTCCATTGAGCTAGGTAGATAGATAATTGATAACTAATATGTGATTAGTTTATTATAACATAAGACAGCTAACACTTAAACTTTCTGTTCTTCACCATTTGACCTATGTAACAAGATAATTTGAATAAAAAACACAATGGAAATTTCATGGACATTCCTTAAATCTCCTCACTGCCCTGAGCAAAATTAGGGAACATTTAGACTACCATTTGTAGCAGTGTGTATTGCACACTACAGGTGCTGGTCATAAAATTAGAAAATCATCAAAAAGTTGATTTATTTCAGTAATTCCATTCAAAAAGTGAAACTTATTTTATATTATATTCATTCATTACACACAGACTGATATATTTCAAATGTTTATTTCTTTTAATTGTGATGATTATAACTGACAACTAAGGAAAATCCCAAATTCAGTATCTCAGAAAATCAGAATATTACTTAAGACCAATACAAAAAAAGGATTTTTAGAAATGTTGGCCAACTGAAAAGTATAAACATGAAAAGTATGAGCATGTACAGCACTCAATACTTAGTTGGGGCTCCTTTTGCCTGAATTACTGCAGCAATGCAGCGTGGCATGGAGTCGATCAGTCTGTGGCACTGCTCAGGTGTTATGAGAGCCCAGGTTGCTCTGATAGTGGCCTTCAGCTCTTCTGCATTGTTGGGTTTGGCATATCGCATCTTCCTCTTCACAATACCCCATAGATTTTCTATAGGGTTGAGGTCAGCCAAGTATGCTGGCCAATTAAGAACAGGGATACCTTAAACCAGGTACTGGTAGCTTTGGCACTGTGTACAGGTGCCAAGTCCTGTTGGAAAATGAAATCTGCATCTCCATAAAGTTGGTCAGCAGCAGGAAGCATGAAGTGCTCTAAAACTTCCAGGTAGTCTGCTGCATTGACCTTGGACCTCAGAAAACACAGTGGACCAACACCAGCAGATGACATGGCACCCCAAACCATCACTGACTGTGGAAACTGTACATTGGACTTCAAGCAACATGGATTCTGTGCCTCTCCTCTCTTCCTCTGTGAACAGCCAGCCTCTTTAGCTATGACCTTTTGTGTCTTGCCCTCCTTGTGCAAGGTGTCAATGGTCATCTTTTGGAAAGCTGTCAAGTCAGCAGTCTTCCCCACGATTGTGTTGCCTACAGAACTAGACTGAGAGACCATTTAAAGTCCTTTGCAGGTGTTTTGGGTTAATTAGCTGATTAGAGTTTGGCACCAGGTGTCTTCAATATTGAACCTTTTCACAATATTCTAATTATCTGAGATACTGAATTTGGGGTTTTCATTAGTTGTCAGTTATAATCATCAAAATGAAAATAAATAAACACTTGAAATATATCAGTCTGTGTGGAATGAATGTATACATTATACAAGTTTCACTTTTTGAATGGAATTACTGAAAGAAATAATCTTTTTTATGATATTCTAATTTTATGACCTGTATATGCCGTAGGCAATAAAAATAGTGCTAGCATGACAGGTTACAAAGAAATTACTTTTCAAGTTAGTTTCTGCTTGCAATGCCTCTTTTGCTATATCAGGTCACATGGCCTGATTAATTCATGAATTTGGACGAAGCTAACAATGCTAACTCCAGGCTGGGATAGAAGTGAAAAACGTTTAATTGAGAATTTTGGTAAGGACAATATCACCCAAATATAATTTTAGGCCAAACTATCCCTTTAAAAAAAACTCTTCAGAGAACAGGTGAGCAAGGTGACTAGAATGAATAATAGGCCTGCGTCCTGAGTGGCACACTATTCTATATAGTGTACAACTTTAGGGCAGGGTCCAATCTGGATGCATGTCATAATGAAATCTACAGTATTAGCAGGCTAGGAGATATTAGTGGGAGTTGTATGCCTGGCTGGCCTGTGTTTATGATACGGTAAACCTGGGCAGGGCTGGGGATCCACTGAGGCAAAACTAATCTGGAGGTCTGATGACAAAAAGAACAACCTTTTTCACAATGCACACTGCCGGGTCGAAGGAGAGAGATAAAGGGCGAGAGAAAGAAGCAGGGAGAGGGAGAGACAGAGCGCGCAATGGGGAGAAAAAGAGAGAATCAGACACGAGAGAGAGAGATGGAGAGACTGAGTGAGAGAATAACCTCCTGTATATATGTCAACACTGGTGAGGGAAAGGCTGTCATTTTCTCCAGCTTCATTCCATGAAATCAGTTTCAGTTTTCATTTCCTGTGTTCCCTTGACAACAAATATCAGGGCTTCACGGGTCACACATGAGGCCAGTTAACGTGATAGTCCACTGAATGTGTGTGTGTGTGTGTTTCTTTCCCTCTAGTTCTGCCTCAGAGCAAAGGAAGATTATAAACTAGAGGTCAGGGGTCATTGTGTTTCTCAGAGGGCTGTTCACCCCATTGTGTTATCCTCCTCAGAGCTGCCCGGCAGCACGCACGCGCACACACACACACACACACACACACACACACAATACCAGCAACCTAGAGACTTAAAGACAAAGGCCACATCAACACACCAGGTCTTTCCAGGATCAAAGACACATAGCATGCCTTATTATCATGCTGTCTAAATGTCATTAATTGAAGTGCGAATCAAAGAAGTCACAGACGCATGTATCAAACAAATAATTAGCCGTCGGCTGTAACAGTTTAAATAAATGATAAGCCTATTACCAAGCCCTCAGTCTGTCACAGAGAACACAAAAACGCCTTCACAGTGATTCAGCAGCAACCACTTCCTCACCCACTCCCTGAACGGACTCAACTTAGACACAAACAAGGCTAACTCTTCCTCCTGATCTGAGACCAGCGGAGTGAAGGTGACCTGAGAGTGTACAGCCCCCAGGCCCCCCCGGTGAAGTGCACACAGAGAGCCGAGCAGGACGGACTGTGACTTCAACTTTAACGCCGAGCTCTCAGGTCAGGCTTAAAAAAGACCAGGCTCAAGGCCCTTTAAATTCAATATTTCAGACTGGCTGCGGCACGATATACAAACACACACACACACACACGCAATTCAGTGTGAACAGACATCCACACAAATCTTCCCGAAAATGATTCTGTTTGACAGTGAGTTCCCTTCTGGCCCTCTGTGCTCTTTACAATGCTGAAGTGTGTGTGTGTTAAAGCATCAGAGGAAGTTTGATGTATGGCCAACTCTTAGAAAAGTGTTCATATATGCCAAGAGTCATTGCACACTACTTACAACTTGAGAGTGGATGGAAGATGCTGGTTTAGCTCTAAAGTAGGTGGGTGCAGACAGAGTTAACTGGATGTGTTTGAGAGCTTCACTGTGGAAATACTGGCCAGGCTTGTACAGAGTAGTGTGTTCTGTATTTTGTACAGAGTGTAACAGAGGTCTCTCCTCACTCTCTCCCTCTCCTTCGCTGTCACTCGCTCTCTCTGTTTCAATCCTCCCCTCTGGCTACTCCACTTATCTGTATCAAACAGCAGTAAGGGCCCCTTTGCCACTGGCCAACAGTTTGTCCCCGACACTAAACGCTGTGGCAATAACCAGTGAAAAGCTCTGTTCCAGAGACCTGCTGCCTTTGGCTTCCTCTGATTGGCTGAGAAAGTGGAAGAGAATCAAACAGTTGGGTTGAGGAGATGGTGGAGAATCAAAAAGTTGGGTTGAGGAGAATCAAAAAGCTGGGTTGACGAGATGGATGACAAACAAAAAGTCCTTTGCCACATAAAGAAGGCGCTCACTTTGGGAGTTCAACTTTGTCAGCTTATCGCTGTGGACTGAGCTTATGTTTCGTCCTGGGGAAATCTGCAGACATTTGCTTCTCTCTCTCTCTCTCTCTCTCTCTTTTCTCACACTCCTAGTCCTTCTTTTTCTCATTCTTCCTCTTTCACTCCACTCACCCCTCTCTCATGATGATCATTTTCTCTCTCTCTCTCTCTCTCTCTCTCTCTCTCTCTCTCTCTCTCTCTCTCTCTCTCTCTCTCTCTCTCTCTCTCTCTCTCTCTCTCTCTCTCTCTCTCTCTCTCTCTCTCTCTCTCTCTCTCTCTCTCTCTCTCTCTCTCTCTCTCTCTCTCTCTCTCTCTCTCTCTCTCTCTCTCTCTCTCTCTCTCTCTCTCTCTCTCTCTCTCTCTCTCTCTCTCTCTCTCTCTCTCTCTCTCTCTCTCTCTCTCTCTCTCTCTCTCTCTCTCTCTCTCTCTCTCTCTCTCTCTCTCTCTCTCTCTCTCTCTCTCTCTCTCTCTCTCTCTCTCTCTCTAATCACCAGAGAGCAAGGGAAATATCCTTGGGTCATTAGCAGCATTTCAAAGTCACAGTGTCCTCCAGCGTATGCTGTTTGACAGGGCCTGCCAAAAGAATTAGGGTGAGGAATGATGGTGCCATGATTAGATGTGGAGCTCAGGGGACATGGATTCATCCAAGGGAAAGGAGGAGATGAATGGAGGAGAGGAGGCCTGATCCACAGACGCCGAACCGAGGACAGGGCATGGGGGGAGGAGATCGAGAAAGACAGGAGAGGGGAAAAGAGGAGAACGTGAAGATGTTGTCCTGGGAGTTGACATTTAAAGAACCAGATCCATATTCACCATCAAAGCGGGCCTCAACCCTTTCCTTTGAGTCATGACCCGGCATGGAGGTGCCAGAGATCTGAAAGAGAAGAACAACAATCTGTTTCCTATCAGAACCTTCAGACACTTCAACAGTCGCTCTGTTCCTTCTAGATTCCTACAAAGTCTCACTGCGGAACAAATGCCCCCCTATCTGCTCCTACTGTCTTCATTGAGTGCCCGGGACCCTGGTTAAAGAGCAAGGGGAAAATAGGGCGCCATTTGGGACGCCACTGTGTTTGTTATGTGCTGCGGTGGTGTTTTATCTACCACGGTTTTCTTCGATCTGCCCTCTCCTTTTTCCACAGTCTCTAATCCATCTCTCCGGTAATCTCCTGTCTACCTGCGCATTCTCCCCAAGCTCTCCAGTGTCTAACAGCATGGCCTACACCAGCAACATACTGGGAAAGAGGATCCAGGCAGAAACGTGTGGAAATACAGCCTCCTCCTCCACACATCAAGGCTGCCCAAGGCGGGGCAGTACCTGACTAGCTGCCTGCCAGTTGGCTTGCGCGGGCACGGCCAAGACTTCCGAATATTAGCATGGCAAAGCTGGCGCTGAGAACCAGGGCTGCTGAGGCGTCACACGAGGAGCTGATGTTTGAGAGGCTCGTCGGCGAAGGTCTGCTGCATGTAGCGGTCAAATGAGCAGCCCCGTTTTCCAGAAAGAGTACCTCCCTGTGGCCTCCCCCGAGTACAACAGCATCACCGCGAACACACACACACACACACGCGCGCACGCACACCTACCAGAGTGCACCAGAGAAGCGCTGGTGTGCATCGCTTGTACCTCTCATGGTAGATTCAGAGCATGAACACGAGGAGTCAGCAAGTCTGGTAGCAGCTTCTGAATATTCACACACACACACACACACACACCTCTGCTCTCTCACTCTTCCTGCTCCACTTTCATTAAGGGCCTCTCCGACGATAGCCCCTCTAACACTTAATCATAATAATAATAAGAGGTCCTGTTGTAATGGATCACCTGGAGGTAGGCACTATGCTGTCTGACATCGTTACCACCTCTTACTCTGATTGGCTGCCCAGCAGGGAAGAGGCCCGGCCCCCCCGGGGGTTGACGGACAGCTCAGAGGGAAAATGCAGGTCAGATGGGCCAAGGACATTCCTTCAGAGAGAGAGGATAAGAGGAGGGTCAGAGGAGAGAGAAAAGGAGAGAAGAGAAAGGAGAAAGAGTGGAGAGATAGACGGAGGGAGGGGAGAGAGGACAGAGAGCGAGAGAAGAGAGCGAGAGGAGTAGATAGAGAGTAGATCGAGAGTATAGAGAGTGGATGGAAAGAGAGATAGAGAGAGAATATTCCAGGTGTGTAACCCACACGAGACAAGCAGAATTTAGTTTGAGTCAAATCAGCTGAGAGAGAGTTGAGTAACAGTATTGAATTGAATGGGTGTTTATTTTGAATCAGTGTATTATTAAATATGAATTAATGTGGGTGGAGGTTCCTCTGTGTTGGTGTGTAGATGGTAGATGTTAGGGGAGACGGACTGTGTGCTGCTACTGGAAGTCATTATGCTGAGCTGTGTTGTGTCTGTAAATAGACTGTTAGTAAAGGATTCAAGAATGTGTGACACACACACACACACACACAGAGAGAGAAAGAGAGAGAGAGAGAGAGAGAGAGAGAGAGAGAGAGAGAGAGAGAGAGACTCGTGACTGACGCTCGGAAAGCAGCTGTTCCCATTTGCTAAGGTGCAGCCCAGCCGTCATCTCAGGTGACACACGCAGACACACTGTCCCAGCTTACTGCCTGTGCTGCTGTGTTTACATCATATGGGAAAGTATTTTTTCCCCAGGTCCTGCCAGGGCCCACGCATGGACAGACACACACTGAGCAAGACAGAGAGAGGGACAGAGAGGAGAGGAGAGAGAGGGGAGAGGAGAGAGAGGGGAGAGGAAAGAGATGGAGAGGGGAGAGAGAGGAGAGAGAGGGAGAGGGGAGAAAGAGGGAAGAGAGAGGGAGAGACAGAAAGAAGGAGAGGGGGGGGCAGACAGAGAAGGGGTGGTAAAGATAGAGGGGGGGAAAAGAAGAGAAGGACACTGAGGGAAGGAGAGAAGAAGAGAGAGGGAAAGTGAGAGTGAGACAGACAGAGAGAAAGAGGGAGAGAGAAAGGGACAAAGGGAAGGAGAGACAGACAGACAGACAGACAAAGGGAAGGAGAGAAAGACAGACAGACAGACAGACAGACAAAGGGAATGAGAGATAGACAGACAGACAGACAAAGGGAATGAGAGATAGACAGACAGACAGACAGACAAAGGGAAGGAGAGACAGACAGACAGACAAAGGGAAGGAGCGATAGACAGACAGACAGACAGACAGACAAAGGGAAGGAGAGATAGATAGACAGACAGACAGACAGACAAAGGGAATGAGAGATAGACAGACAGACAGACAGACAAAGGGAAGGAGAGATAGACAGACAGACAGACAAAGGGAAGGAGAGATAGACAGACAGACAGACAAAGGGAAGGAGAGATAGACAGACAGACAGACAAAGGGAAGGAGAGATAGACAGACAGACAGACAAAGGGAAGGAGAGATAGACAGACAGACAGACAGACAGACAGACAGACAAAGGGAAGGAGAGATAGACAGACAGACAGACAGACAAAGGGAAGGAGAGATAGACAGACAGACAGACAAAGGGAAGGAGAGATAGACAGACAGACAGACAAAGGGAAGGAGAGAGACAGACAGACAGACAAAGGGAAGGAGAGACAGACAGACAGACAAAGGGAAGGAGAGAGCAACAGATAGAGAAAGAGGAAAGAGTTGAAAAGGATCAGATTTGGTATTTCTAGTTTGATGGTGCTCCTTTTAGCGGCAGTGTGAGGCCATGGTTAACGTTTCATGACCATGACCAAGTGCAGAACAAAACAAAACCACAGTGTGCTGGGGTGTACCTTCCAGAGTGTGACTCCAACTGTGGGACTGTCTGAATGGTGCCTGTAGAGAGACTGAGGCCGACGCTTCCCAAACGTCACCCGGTGAAGTGCACTTCTTCTGACCAGAGGTCTGACCAGAGGTCTGACAAGGGCCGTGCGTGGGGGATAGGGTTTCACAAGACAGTCCAGCCGAGTCCTTACACAGTAATCAGATAATCACTGGAAAATCACTGTCATGGATTTCTATGGGTGTCTATTGCACCTGAAGGGTTAAGCTCGTTCTGATTTCCTCAGACTTGGAGTGCGCTGTGTGTGTGAGTGTGTGTGTGTGTGTGTAGCCAGTTGAAGAGACTCAGAGCCAGCGATAGATGGCTCATATTCTGGGGTGTAGCCACAACGTGTTGGGGGGAAAAAAACCCGACAGCTACTTTTCCAATCCTAGACACTCATAAATAGACAGCTCTCTGTTTTTCCACTTATTTAAGACTTTTTTAAACAAGACGTTCTGGCAAAAAAATGCAAACGTCTCCAGTTTTCTGTCCTAACTTCCTTCTTTTGTTTTCCATCTCTTCCTACTTTTGAAAATGTTTTAGTTCTTTAAGTGAGCCTCAACAACCGAAATGAAACGGTCAGACGACGGTCAGACGACGGTCAGACGACGGTCAGACGACGGTCAGACGACGGTCAGACGACGGTCAGACGACAGTCAGACGACAGTCAGACGACAGTCAGACGACAGTCAGACGACGGTGAGACACCAAATAATGTCTGCGATATCAGAGTTACACACACACGCACGAGACACAACAGAGAAAGATCGCTTTCAAAATACGGTCTGAGACTTAGTGGCCTATTACAGGTCTTAGTGATGTCTTAGTGGCCTATTACCGGTCTTAGTGATGTCTTAGTGGCCTCACAGCAGAAGACTAATCTCCCCTCTAACAATGGAAGCTGAACACAGTCAAATCTCCATGAGACAGGAGTTTCTATCACCGTAATATGGGCAATGTTCTTGTCAATTAGATTTCAGAGCTCTAGATCTCGTTCTCACTGGTTTGTAAAGAACATTTTTGCATAGATGCCTTAGGAGTTCATCCCGACTATATTACTATAATATCAACCATCACAAACAAGTTTTCCCCAGTTGTTGGTAAATTTTGTTTAAAACAAACAGAACTGATTCAGCATTATGATCTCATGGAATTTCTGTCCTTATAAATTGGCTCTCTCATCTACAAGCGCTAATATTTGTACAGCCTTGAACCCTCGGCTCTGAAACCAAACGCAGTGACGGGGCTTTCATTTGAATTAAGCTGCTGCTGGTGGGCCCAACTCTCAGATAGAGTTTCTAGTGCCTCTGATAAGTGTCTACCATAGAGTGAGAAGGGTGAGGAGGTAAACATATTATATAAATCCAATAGGTCCTGAGGTCCTTCCAGAAAGACTGGGACTCCCTCTCTTATCTCCTCCGTGCCTCTTATCTTCCCTCCACGTTAACAACCGTGGCTTTGTATGGCTGCTTCCAACTATGACATCACTGTAGCTAGCCAGAGACGAGAGGAGCAGAAGCGGCGTGGCTGACGTCACCCCTCCCTCTCAGTCAATTTCAATTACGTAACTGTGGCGGGAGAGCGGAGAGGCCTGCGAGTGCATGTGGCAGTCCTCACGTGCAGGACACAATAAAAGAAAACAGACATGACATCACCACAGTAGAGAGAGAGGTCCCTGTGTAGGGATAACATCATGGGGTTTTTTAGGTCCTTGGAGAAGAACAGGACAGCCAACTACATCAACCAGGACATTATGCAACCTTGTTAGAGCCAACAGATTAGAGGGGGCCTGAGTGTGTTGCTTGATGAGGGATCTGCAATACTTCGAGGCAAATAACACACGCACACACACACACACACACAGAGAACATAATGCACACTTCCTCTCAGCACAGCCCTCCCCTCGACTTTCCTGTCGACAGGAAATCCTTCCACCCACGTCCCTGACTCGCTTAGCAACCAGGCGTAGCGTCACACTGTACCTTCACCCCCATCTCACACACACAGAACAGCAGATGCAAGTTTCACTATCTAAAATGACCCTACCACATAAGCCCTAAACTGTAACCCCCAAAACACAACCCTAACTTTTACAAGGTCACCCCCGGAATTCCACTACCCCTTCCCTGTAATCGCGCCGATCTACGATCCTGCCTCCTATCAGCAACCAGCCTCAGCTAGGAATGACATCCACTCTTATATCGGAACTTGCTCATTTCTATAAAGACAGCCAGTAAGAGCACACACACATAACACTTCTCTCTGACTCCAGCGCATGCAGACAAACACACACACACACACACACACACGCGCATACACACACACTCTTTAAGTGGCGTGAGAGGGGCTAATTGAGCCGGACTGGCTGTGCTGTGGACAATGCCTCCATTAGGTAGCAGCAGGGTGGCTATTGAAGAGTCAATGACAATTATAACCTGGAGGATACAAAGACCGTCCTTTCAACTACCACGCGGAGCCTATATAGTGTTCATACCGTGGTAACATCCCCAGGCAGACACTGCTGAGAGGACAGAGGAGAGGATATGGTGAATTAGCTCGGAGAAAGACCAAAATATTGCTTTTGTCAGTGCTGACCTCTGTGTAAAAGCTAAAGTCAGTGTCGGCCCACTGGGTTTAAGAATGTCCTCTATAAAACTGACTGTCCTGCTTGGTCCAGACAAGAGTGGTCAATGACGACAGGACCGTTGCGCAGGACACAACCGACACCTGCTGCGGTCCAACCGCGGTCCATTGGAGGCAATCACCAATCCAGGATCAGGGTTAAACGAAGACACGCCGGAACGGGCAAAACTTTTCCCACCAGGCGCGCGTTGACGAGGGCCAGTGAAACCGGGTGGGTCCCAGGGGCCTGCTTGTTGACAGTGAGAGACAAGCAGGCTGACGTTGATCCGAGACGCTGAATGAACATAGACACGGGGGTCAATATCTCAACGAAGGCGGGCCGCAGGGTGAGGCGGGTGAATTATGAATGAACTGCCCGCCGAGAGCCCCTGACTACATCATGGCAGGTTCCTTCACTCACTCCGGCTCCCCTCCGACCCCTCTCTCATTTATACACACCGGGAAATAAAAATAGATGAGCCGATCGCACACGCCAGCCCCACACACACACACACACACACACACACACACACACACAGACACACACACAGACACACAGTCTGACAACTTAACAGTCTCTTTGCTTCCCCACATATGCACTGATGCTCAGATGGACATATTGACACGCACGCTCGCGCACACACACACACGCGGCGTACCCCCGTATGACGGCAGAACAACAAACCCCGGTTGCACGTGTAAATGAACACATGACACGTACCCGCGCCAACGCTCATTCAGTCTCGCGAAACGCACAGCTGTATGACCGGAAAGAGTATGTGAGTGTGTGTGTGTGTGTCTCCATTAGAATGTATGCGTGTCTGTGTGTCTGAATCTGTGTGTGAGTGCGTATGTGTGTGTCTCTGTGTGCATGTGTCAGTGCGTGTTTGTGTTTCTGTGTGCGAGTGTGTCTCCCTGTGTGTGTGTGTCTCCCTGTGTGTGTGTGTGTGTGTGTGTGTGTAACGTGATGTAGTAGTGCTCAGCCTGTGCCACGCACTCTTTCCACTGTTGCTGTGCGTCTGATCAGATCTGCCTCTCAACCTGTTTGCCACCCGTCTCACACACACACACACACACACACACAGACAGACAGACAGAGACACACACACACACACACACACACACACACACGACTCGTGTACAGTACACAGACTCTTATCCCCATACATGGCCGAACCCCTTCCTAATCCAAGCTATGACACAGTTCTATTCATCTTCATGTATTACAAGACCTTACCAAAGCTGGCTGGACTCAAAACACATCGCTCGATCTTTCAGTATGTCTGTCTGTCAAACCACGGACACGACGTAGTGTACTTTAACAAGCCTAAACCACAAAGCTCAACTGAATAAAACCTCATCCTCTACCCTCCCGCCCCCCTCTCTCTCCCTCCCTTGATCTACCCTTCTAACATGAGTCACTTCAAAGTGGACGGGATCACCCCTTTTACCTCAGAAGTGTACACTCCTCTGAAACCCTTCACGCCAGCTCATGACACTCATGTTGACATTTGCCTTAAGTCTCCCTTCAAGCACTCACATAACTCTCTCCCTCTTTCTGAAAAAGCACCGATTACGCTCAGTTTCTCATTCTCTCTTTCTAGTTAGAAGTGCGGCGAAGCAGCGCATGTCAACAACTAAAATCAGTCCAGACACACGCACACACACACGGCTATTGAAAAGAGTCATGAAGTAACCTTAGAATCCTCCGGTTGTCCAGACGAGCCCCTTCCTTCCTCTCCGATAGGTCTACCTCTCCTGTACTCGGTCTGTAATGTCAGTTCCCTCCACAGAGCCTAAGCCCCTCCATTTCCGCCCCAGCTCCGCGTTTCTGGCACTGAGCAACACAGGCAACGGACTGCGTTCCTTTAGTCTCTCTCTCTCCCCTCTCCCCTTTCCTCTCTCGCTCTCTCAGCTCTCTCTCTCTCTCTGAGCAGGGTTGTGTGTTCCACAGCTCAGCCACTCAGCCTGCCTGCCCCACCACGACAGGCGTCCACGGTCCTAGTGCTAGTGGCGTTCTCTGAAAGAACGCCATTGTATCCTCCTCCCACCCCCACCCCCCTCCTCCCCCAGAGCGTCAGCAGGTTGCCAGGGCAGCGAGGGCCTGTCTACAGGGAGCTGATCAGATCATGCTATTCAGAGGCTCCAGTAGACTGACTGACTGGCAGACTGTTTGAATGGCTGGCTGGCTTGCTGGCTGTCCTTATGGCTGACTGGTTGGTTGACTGTCTGGATGGCTATTTGGTTGACCGGCTGGGCTGGAGGACTTTTTGAAGGGAACTGTACATATTTTCTGTACAAAACATTAATCAAATGTTGTAATACTGGCTTGGAAAAGATGTATTGAGTATGTATATTTAAGCCATATGTTTGTGTAATAACGACCATAACAAAACGTTATGCTAATACATGTAGCAGTAAGCTATAAGCGGACTGTGATAAACATCAAGGAAGTCCATTATAAAGCAGGGTTTATGAATCCCAAGCCTTTTTGGCTTCTCTTTCTCTCTCCTCTCCATCACTCTGATTAGAAGGCAGCGTATGTGTGTACCCAGAGGGCTATGTTCCAGTGACAGCCAGGATCTTTTTGATGTCTGGAGAGTTTACTGCTGTGTGATCTTATCTGGAAGTTGCACAAACAGCATAGAGCTATACCGCTCTCCATCGACCTCTATGGATCTATGCATCTCTCTATGAAGTTATACCGCTCTCCATCGACCTCTATGGATCTATGCATCTCTCTATGAAGTTATACCGCTCTCCATCGACCTCTATGAATCTGTACATTTCTCTATTTCGCTCTATGTATGTTTACCACTCTCCATTGACCTCTATGGAAGTATAGCTCTGTCTGTATCTGTGTCTATTCCTGTATCAAATAGTTATGAGTAAGAATGTCAAGGTAAACCAAATAAATAGAAGAATATTAATGTAAAGTTTCGCAAGGTTTATGTTGGTTGCCCTTTTCTCATTGGAATGGGTCACAGATATTTTTGTTCTGATTAGTTGCATGCTGATTTGTTTTGCATAAGAGATAAAGAAGCTATTTGATGTTTTATTTGATCTGATACTTTGGTGAAATATCCCTCTCCATGAACCTCTATGGAGCTACAGTTAGGTCCATAAATATTTGGACACTGACCCGATTTTAATATTTTTGGCTCTGTGCACAACCACAACGGATTTTAAATGAAATAACCGAGATGCAATTCTAGTGCAGACTTTCAGCTTTAATTCAAGGGGTTGAACAAAAATATTGTATAAAACGTTTAAGGAATTGCAACTATATTCATACACAGTCCCCTTATTTCAGGGGCTATTTCAAATGTGATTGGACAAATTAACACAATCATTAATAAAATGTTCATTTTTAATACTTTGTCAAGAATCCTTTGCAGGCAATGACTGCTTGAAGTCTGGAACGCATGGACATCACCGAACGTTGGGTTTCCTCCTTTGTGATGCTTTGTCAGGCCTTTACTGCAGCTGTTTTCAGTTGTTGTTTTTGTGGGTGTTTCTGGCTTAAATTCTGTCTTCAGCAAGTGAAATGCATGCTTGATCAGGTTGAGATCAGGTGATAGACTTGGCCATTGCAGAATATATCACTTCTTTGCCTTAAAAAACTCCTGGGTTACATTCACAGTATGTTTTGGGTCATTGTCCATCTGTAAAGTGAAGCAATGTCAAATCAACTTAGTTGAATTTGGCTAAATCTGAGCAGACAATATATCCCTATACACTTCAGAATTCATCCGGCTGTTTCTGGCATCTGTCACATCATCAATAAACACTAGTGACCCAGTGCCATTTGAAGACATGCATGCCCATGCCATCACACTGCCTCCACTGTGTTTTACAGATGATGTGATATGCTTCGGATCATGAGCTGTTCCAAGCCTTCTCTATACTTTTCTCATCCCATCATTCTGGTACATGTTGATCTTAAATTCATCTGACCATAGAATGCTGTTCCAGAACTGGTCTGGCTTTTTTAGCAAACTCTAATCCGACCTTTCTATTCCTGAGGCTTGAATGAATGGTTTGCACCACTTTGTGGTGAACCCTCTGAATTTGCTCTCATGATGTCTTATCTTTAAGGTAGACTTGGATTATGATATGCCTACCTCCTGGAAAGTGTTCTTCACTTGGCTGGATGTTGTGAAGGAGTTTTTCTTTACCTTGGAAAGGATTCTACGATCATCCACCTCTGTTGTCTTCTGTGGACATCCAGGCCTGTTTGTGTTGCAGAGCTCACTAGCATTTTCTTTTTTCTCAGAATGTACCAAACTGTTCATTTGGCCACTCCTAATGTTCCTGCTATCTCTCTGATGGATTTTTTTTTTGCAGCCTAAGGATGGCCTGTTTTACTTGAATTGAGAGCTCCTTTGACCGCATGTTGTGGGTTCACAGCAATAGCTTTCAAATGTGAATGCCACATCTGGAATCAACTCCAGAACATTTATCTGCTTAATTGATGAATAAATGATGAAGGAATAGCCCACTCCTGTCCATGAAACAGCTTTTCAATCAATTGTCCAATTACTTTTGGCCCCTTGAAAAAGAGGGGGCTACACATTAAAGAGCTGTAATTCCTAAACCCTTCCTCCAATTTGGAATACCCTCAAATTAAAGCTGAGAGTCTGAGAGCCCATATATTCATTATTTAACTGTAACTTGAATATATTTTGGTGAACAGCCAAGAAACAAATAAAAAAAAAATTAAACATTAAAAATAACAGTGTCAAACTAATTCTGGACCTAACTGTATATTGCTCTTTATCTACCTCTATAGAGATACATTGCTTTTTATCTACCTCTGTGGAGATATACCCCAAGGAAACTAGTTCAGTAACAAGTCAAATGTGAACGTGGACAGCCAGGAATTGTCAGACCAGGTAGTCCCATGGCATGGTCCTAAGAGCAGACAAAACACCAGACATTTAAGGGAGCGTAACTAAGATATAACAGAACAATGTTAGAAGGGCAACAATTGGGTATTTTAAAAATGTTTCTGTGCCTAAACCTCCATGACCTTGACTGTCAAAGAGTGCAACTTACAAATAGAGAGAGACCAACTGTGTGGGCAATGTCACAAGGCTATACAACCCCTTAACCACTCACTGCCGAGATACACACAACCCTTACAACTCACTGCCGAGACACACACAACCCTTACCACTCAATGCCGAGACACACACAACCCTTACCACTCGAGGCAGAGATACACACAACCCTTACCACTCACGGCCGAGACACACACAACCCTTACCACTCACGGCAGAGATACACACAACCCTTACCACTCACGGCAGAGATACACACAACCTTTACCACTCACGGCAGAGATACACACAACCCTTACCACTCACTGCCAAGATACACACAACCCTTACCACTCACTGCAGAGATACACACAACCCTCACCACTCACGGCAGAGATACACACAACCCTTACTACTCACGGCAGAGATACAACCCTTACCACTCACGGCAGAGATACACACAACCCTTACCACTCACTGCCGAGATACACACAACCCTTACCACTCACTGCAGAGATACACACAACCCTTACCACTCACTGCCGAGATACACACAACCCTTACCACTCACTGCAGAGATACACACAACCCTCACCACTCACGGCAGAGATACACACAACCCTTACTACTCACGGCAGAGATACAACCCTTACCACTCACGGCAGAGATACACACAACCCTTACAACTCACGGCCGAGACACACACAACCCTTACCACTCACGGCAGAGATACACACAACCCTTACCACTCACGGCAGAGATACACACAACCTTTACCACTCACGGCAGAGATACACACAACCCTTACCACTCACTGCCGAGATACACACAACCCTTACCACTCACTGCAGAGATACACACAACCCTCACCACTCACGGCAGAGATACACACAACCCTTACTACTCACGGCAGAGATACAACCCTTACCACTCACGGCAGAGATACACACAACCCTTACCACTCACTGCCGAGATACACACAACCCTTACCACTCACTGCCGAGATACACACAACCCTTACCACTCACGGCAGAGATACACACAACCCTTACCACTCACTGCCGAGATACACACAACCCTTACCACTCACGGCAGAGATACACACCCCCTTACCACTCACTGCCGAGACACACACAACCTTTACCACTCACGGCAGAGATACACACAACCCTTACCACTCACGGCAGAGATACACACAACCCTTACCACTCACTGCCGAGATACACACAACCCTTACCACTCACTGCCGAGATACACACAACCCTTACCACTCACGGCCGAGATACACACAACCCTTACCACTCACGGCAGAGATACACACAACCTTTACCACTCACGGCAGAGATACACACAACCCTTACCACTCACTGCCGAGATACACACAACCCTTACCACTCACTGCAGAGACACACACAACCCTTACCACTCACTGCAGAGATACACACAACCCTCACCACTCACGGCAGAGATACACACAACCCTTACTACTCACGGCAGAGATACAACCCTTACCACTCACGGCAGAGATACACACAACCCTTACAACTCACGGCCGAGACACACACAACCCTTACCACTCACGGCAGAGATACACACAACCCTTACCACTCACGGCAGAGATACACACAACCTTTACCACTCACGGCAGAGATACACACAACCCTTACCACTCACTGCCGAGATACACACAACCCTTACCACTCACTGCAGAGATACACACAACCCTCACCACTCACGGCAGAGATACACACAACCCTTACTACTCACGGCAGAGATACAACCCTTACCACTCACGGCAGAGATACACACAACCCTTACCACTCACTGCCGAGATACACACAACCCTTACCACTCACTGCCGAGATACACACAACCCTTACCACTCACGGCAGAGATACACACAACCCTTACCACTCACTGCCGAGATACACACAACCCTTACCACTCACGGCAGAGATACACACCCCCTTACCACTCACTGCCGAGACACACACAACCTTTACCACTCACGGCAGAGATACACACAACCCTTACCACTCACGGCAGAGATACACACAACCCTTACCACTCACTGCCGAGATACACACAACCCTTACCACTCACGGCAGAGATACACACAACCCTTACCACTCACGGCAGAGATACACACAACCTTTACCACTCACGGCAGAGATACACACAACCCTTACCACTCACTGCCGAGATACACACAACCCTTACCACTCACTGCAGAGATACACACAACCCTCACCACTCACGGCAGAGATACACACAACCCTTACTACTCACGGCAGAGATACAACCCTTACCACTCACGGCAGAGATACACACAACCCTTACCACTCACTGCCGAGATACACACAACCCTTACCACTCACGGCAGAGATACACACAACCCTTACCACTCACTGCCGAGATACACACAACCCTTACCACTCACTGCAGAGATACACACAACCCTTACCACTCACGGCAGAGATACACACAACCCTTACAACTCACGGCAGAGATACACACAACCCTTACCACTCACTGCCGAGATACACACAACCCTTACCACTCACGGCAGAGATACACACAACCCTTACCACTCACGGCAGAGATACACACAACCGTTACCACTCACTGCCGAGATACACACAACCATTACCACAGTTGCCCTTTTTCTAGGAGCTCCTCCAAGCACTGGGGCTCACAACCTACGTTCTAAAACACACTCGTGTTCAACAACACATGATTGATGAAACTGCTCACTTAAATACACCAGCAACTTTCAAAATTCATTAGACAAGTCACCAAAACACATACCTTTTACTAGGCCTATTGTCAGAAGCCATTTTTCTTTTTTAATGTCTTTCTCAGCAGCCTAAACCGATGCAAATCCTTTGCACGACATCCACAACTACAGCGGTGCTAGGTCTCTTAGTGTTGGCTGCTATATGCATGATTCATTGCTTGGTAACATTTTGATCAGTCAACACAAACGCATAACATGCCCCCAGGGGTACCTCCACGGCCAAAGATACCCCCATGACTAATGGTACCCCAAAGGCCAGTGGTACCCCAAAGGCCAATAGTACCCTAAAAGGCCAATGGCACCCCCAAGGCGAATGGTACCCCCAAAAGGCCATTGGTACTCCAAAGGTCAATGGTACTCCAAAGGCCAATGGTACCCCAAAAGGCCAAAGACTCTCCCACGGCCAATGGTACCCCCAAGGCCAAAGACTCCCATGGCCCGATGGTACCCCCACAGCCAACGGTACCCCTGATCGGTCAACCTGGCAGGACATAGCTCCATCCAATGTGTAATGCACAGTCACCGTGTTGATAACCAAAGAGGGAGAGACCGTGACAGCCATGTCTAGCATGTACAGTGTGTTTAAACAGCACATCATGTGGGCACATACAGTAAAACCTGGCCATCACATTCGGTACACTAGAGTATAGTCAGGGTTTTAATCCTTAAGGACACACACACACACAGGTCTTAGAGGTAGCCATCCACAATCGCTCACTCCTTAAATGGAGCTGCCACTCAGTCCGCGTACCCATGAGCCTCGGCCAGAGGGGGCGGGCCAGCAATCAAGCGTTTGACAGGAAACAGACGGCGGGCTGAGCTGTCAATCAAATAACCATTTACTCATTTACTCACTCGTTTTCTTCTTCACTGTTATTAGCATGCACGCAAGCACAAGCACGCAAACGCACACAAGCAAACACACACACGCACGCAAACACATGCACGCAAACACAATAAAGGAAACAAATGCACGCAAACATGCACACAATTCTGGTGTCAGTTTCTAACTGTCGAACCGGAATCCTCTTCCTTTTATTACAGGTGGACACCAGAAGGGATGAGTGATGTTCATGTTTAAAACATACGCTGCATCTGGTCACACATTCCGGGGAAATGGCGCTTTCTTCTCTCCGTCACCCGTCTCTCTCCCGTCTCTCTCTATTTCAGCGCTGACTGCTGGGTGTGGATCGATAGTAATTCCAGGCTGCAGGAGCTGTTTATTTGGGAAAGTGTGTGAGGCCCAGCGGGTGATAGAGTCCACTTCTCACACACGCAGCTAGAAATCTGGGGGCCAGAGCTGTGGGCATGCGAGTGTACACAAGCACACACACACACACGCGCACACATGCGCGCGCACACACACACACTACTGTCTAGTCCTTTTCCTTTGCCTGGCTGTATGAGTTTCCATGGTCAGACAGAGACACAGCAGGGCCACTGGACAGGACTCATAGACCTCCAGGCACGAGGAACACACCCAGAGTCACCTAATAATCCACCTCCACCGAGGACTCTCCTCGTGGGGAAGACAGGCCACCACCGCTGCCTGTTATCGAGCTCCCTGTCCAAGATCTCAGGTAGCTGTACTGTACCGTGGATTGCTCTACTGGCATCATGAGACAGAGTTGAGCTGAGCTAAAGGGATCCCAGATGAAGGATTAGATTAGGGTACAAGGCAGAATAATGATACTATGTGGAGTAGCTGGGTATATTTTAACCAGATGGCCATTGTAGTCATTAGAAGAAAATGTGAGAGATAGAGAGAGGGGTAAAAGAAGGGAAATAGATGTAATATCATAATGTGAAGGTTGGCAATAAACAGGATAACACGATTTCCCCTTTGTCATTCAATAAAACAGGATTCATCTTGGGTTTCTTTCTCTCTCTCCCCATCTCTCGCATTCCCTCTCTCTCTTTCTCTCTCCCCATCTCTCTCTCTTTCTCTCTCCCCATCTCTCTCTCTTTCTCTCCCCATCTCTCTCTTTCCCTCTCTCTCTCTCTTTCTCTCTCCCCATCTCTCTGTATTTCTCTCTCTCCCCATCTCTCTCTTTCTCTCTCTCCCCATCTCACTCTTTCTCTCTCTCCCGCCCACTCTCTCTCTTTCTCTCTCCCCATCTCTCTGTCTTTCTCACTCTCCCCATCTCTCTCTTTCTCTCTCTCCCCATCTCACTCTTTCTCCCCCCCCCCCTCTCTCTCTCTTTCTCTCTCCCCATCTCTCTGTCTTTCTCACTCTCCCCATCTCTCTCCCCCCCCCCTCTCTCTTTCCCTCTCTCCCCATCTCTCTTTCCCCCTCTCTCTCTCTTTCTCTCTCCCAATCTCTCTGTCTTTCTTTCTCTCTCTCCCCATCTCTCTCTTTCTCTCTCCCCATCTTTCTGTCTTTCTCTCTCTCCCCATCTCTCTCTTTCCCTCTCTACCCATCTCTCTCACACTGGGTGCGATGAGTCATTGAGGACAGAGGGAGAAAAAGAGGGATGGGAGGGAGGAGAGAGAAAGAGGAAGTGGCAGTGTTCTATTCCTCCAGAGGTGTTCTGCCCTTCACACTTTATCCTGAGCAGTACGTCACAGCCACTCTCCAAGCATAGACATTACCAAACCCTACAAGCCCTTCCCATCATCACAGCTGCCCCTATAGCATGACCTCCAGCACAATGACGGATTCTCATTACCAACATCCTAGTGAGATTTGTCATAGAACAGCGGACACATGGATCCTAAACCCTCCATTTGAAGATTTGTTCATTTGTGTGCTGGCTGCCCTGACGTCACCTGTGACGCTCCTTTGCTCAGTGAAACAAAATCCATCGCAAAAGTGAAATCAACAAACAGTTCACAAACCGTCGACTTCTCCCTTTCCCTGTCTGGCCAGACATCCGTCATTCCTGTTCAACCAACGAGCGGACGAACTGACGGATGTCTGGTCAGACTGAGACAGACACCCACTCCAGTGCGGGCCAGGGGCATCCACTCAGAACAGTGTCCGTGTAAGAGGGGGAGGAACTGGGCATCATTTGATGTGACAGGTCCTCTGCCCTGGCACCAAATTCCTTCCTTCCATTTCCCTGTCTAAACCCCATCGGTGCAGCTCAGTGCTTAAAACCCCTATAAAACTCCCCCATCATTTCTGATGACACAACCGTCTCTAGGATCTCCATCCCGGTCAGACAGGAGCCCCGGCATCACAGGCCTATTCCACAACCATCCCTGTCTATTCCGTAAATACTCATAAAGCATTCAGCCAAAAAAAACATAGCGGGATGCGATTGCCTCTCGGCAAGAGATGCACAAAAGCTCTTTCTCTTTCAAGAGACCGTAGGAAAGCATGACCCAGTTAAATCGAACAATTTGGAACGCTCCTCTTGTGTATGTGTGTGAGTGTGTGTGTGTGTGTGCGTGCACATGTGTGCGGCCTCCCTTCGCCCCGGGACAAACAATAAACTAAATCAATGAGCTAGAGGGGAACAGACAGATACACAGTGTGATGTGATGGCTGCCTCTCCTTCTAAAGTGTGTATACTTATCTAAGTGTGTGTGCCTGTGTGTGTATAACTTGTTGTGTGATGACAATTTGCATGTACAGTGCAGCATACATTTGATCTATTTTTCCAAGTGCCTGTGTGTGTGTTACAGCTGTCTTTCTCCATCTGTGTGTATCTATGTGTGTGCTTGGATGAGTGTATATTATTATATTACAAACAAATGTAGAGCAAGGACTGCTTGCACATCCTTGATTTATAGGAACGTTTATTTTCAAATTGGGATGAAGGTTACAGTTAGAATTCGGTTCAAGAATTCAACTAGGTGCAGGGTTATGTTTTGGGTTTAGAATAGGGGTAAGGATTTGCGTTTTGGGGTTAAGGTTAGGGTTAGCATAAGTCATTAAGCTTAGGGTAAGGAATTAGGGAAAATGTTGGTCCCAAAAAGTCCTCACAAGTGTAGTTAAGCATGTGTGTGTATGTGTTCCTACTGTTTGTGTGAAAGTTTGTGTGCAGCATCACAGATAATGTCTTCCATTGGAGAGGGAGAACAGTCTGGGCATCGGTGTGAGCTTGCATGCTTGCTTGCATTTCTGCGTGTCCATAACCAAACCAAATGGAAATACAATTCAGTCCGCCCTTCCCATTGACTAGTTCATGTCATGTCAACTTCTGGTATTACCTCCCTTTACTGTTAATAGATCGTGATGGTCAGTTTGGCATAACAGTTCAGCTATAATAACCAGACTTTTATGGATCTCAAGTATTAGAAACATGAACCCAATACATGCTGATGGTGTAAAAAGCTGCGCCTTAGCTCATGTCCCATGTGCTTAAAGTGATTGAACGTCACCAAATGCGCTGTCCAGAATAACCGACTGGTTAACATGCCATACAAGTGCTCAGCGGGCCAGACTCACCATGGTGCAGAAATATCACACCGGCCAGATCCCCCAGACACACAAAGCACTTCGTAACATCCTTCACTTCCTTTCACACAGCTCATAGCATCACACAGAAAACACACCCAGCACTGTCCAATACAAAAACCCCACTGAGGAAGAAGCCAACAAAACCACACGGATTCCCTGAGATTAAATCTTTCACATGGGTTTGTGTGTTCGTGTGTGTGTGTGTGTATGTCAGTGTAAGTGCAGCCCATTGACTGAAGTTGACCTCTGTGTCACAAAGTGGGCTGTAAATCACTGTAAGTCGTGTGGGGCTAGCTGGTTCTACTGTTTCTCTATAGCGCGGGCATAGAAGACTGGCACAAGGACATTGATCCTCAGTACAGAGAATGGGGGAGGGAGAACAGAGAGACGGGGGGAGAGAGATATTAAGGGAGAACAGACAGGGACATTTCGGGAGAGAGAGAGAGAGATGGAGAGATTTACAAAGCGACGTAGAGAGAGAGAGAGAGAGATATCAATCCCTGTGTATTATAACCCCTGTGGATGTGTGTTTTAAACTTAGATGATGATCACCTTCGACAGTATATACAGTGGGGAGAACAAGTATTTGATACACTGGCGATTTTGAAGATTTCTCTACTTACTAAGCATGTAGAGGTCTGTAATTTCTCTGTAAAATCCAGAAAATCACATTGTATGATTTTTAAATAATTTATTTGCATTTTATTGCATGACATGAGTATTTGATCACCTACCAACCAGTAAGAATTCAGGCTCTCACAGACCTGTTAGTTTTTCTTTAGGAAGCCCTCCTGTTCTCCACTCATTACCTGTATTAACTGCAACTGTTTGAACTTGTTACCTGTAAAAAAGACACCTGTCCACACACTCAATCAAACAGACTCCAACCTCTGTTTGATTGGCCAAGACCAGAGAGCTGTTTAAGGACATCAGCGATAACATTGTAGACCTGCACAAGGCTGGGATGGGCTACAGGACAATAAGCAAGCAGCTTGGTGAGAAGGCAACAAAAGTTTGCCAATGACCATCTGGATGATCCAGAGGAGGAATGGGAGAAGGTCATGTGGTCTGATGAGACAAAAGTAGAGCTTTTTGGTCTAAACTCCACTCGCCATGTTGGGAGAAAGAAGAAGGATGAGTACAACCCCAAGAACACCATGTATCGCAAGATCTTGGCCAACAACCTCCTTCCCTCAGTAAGAGCATTGAAGATGGGTGGTGGCTGGTTCTTCCAGAATGACAATGACCCGAAACACACAGCCAGGGCAACTAAGGAGTGGCTCCGTAAGAAGCATCTCAAGGTCCTGGAGTGGCCTAGCCAGTCTCCAGACCTGAACCCAATAGAAAATCTTTGGAGGGAGCTGAAAGTCTGTATTGCCTGAAGGATCTGGAGAAGGTCTGTATAGAGGAGTGGGCCAAAATCCCTGCTGCAGTGTGTGCAAACCTAGTCAAGAACTACAGGAAATGTATGATCTCTGTAATTGCAAACAAAGGTTTCTGTACCAAATATTAAGTTCTGCTTTTCTGCTGTATCAAAAACTTATGTCATGCAATAAAATGCAAATTAATTACTTAAAAATCATACAATGAGATTTTCTGGATTTTTGTTTTAGATTCCGTCACTCACAGTTGAAGAGTACCTATGATAAGAATTACAGAATTCTACATGCTTTGTAAGTGGGAAAACCTGCAAAATAGTCAGTGTATCAAATACGTGTTCTCCCCACTGTAAATATGAATGAGAAAAAGAGCAACACAGAGAGCAAGAGACAGACCTGTGAGAGGGCAGACAACTCCCTGGGAGAAGTCAGCAGAGCAAATACCAAATCCTGACCACAGTCTCAACAACACAGCAGGACAGACAAAATGAACCAACCCGACACACCCCTCATATAGCAGCCCCTGCCTGCAGTCCTAACAACCCCCTGACACCATGGAAAGCACACAATAGCCACAGACTATACCCTTTATATCTGTGAAATGGAAAATACATTTAAAAAAGAACTCCCAAACACACAAGGGGTAAACTCTGGAATCCAAACACTCGGCGCGCCATGAACCTTTGATCAGAGGGCACACCAAGGTCCCCAAACCACACAGCAATACACACAGACCCAAAGAGGGCACAGCAGAAACGGGCAGTCACATCACTCAGCGCAGTGAGGAAGCCTAAGGGCTGAGAGTTTTGTTGGAGATTGAAAATAGATTAGAATTAGGATTTTTCATGTTCGTAAAGCACTTTCAATTATAAAGAATAATCTCGGTGCATGAAGAAAAATGAACAAAAATGAAGAAACAATACATTATAAATCTAAAGAATAAAAGAAGACAGTGGAATTTATGCAAATATCACAGAAACAACAAGAAACACTGCTACCACCAGAAAGCCCCATCAAGAAACATCTTTAGGCCCGCTTTAAAATAGCCCAGAACAGGCGGTAACTTCATACGGCTCGGCTGGGCGCTCCAGAGACTCGGGTGTTCCAGCTGAAAGCCCGAACCCCTGAGGAGTGGAACTTGATCCTACGTCTGGAGGAGCAGGCTATCACTTGACCTGAGGGTGGGGTCTGCTGAGTCCGTTGAGATCCGGAGGGTGAACACGCTGGACAGTCAGCAGGAGAGTTTGAAATTCAATCCGCTACAAGACAGAGGACTGGGGGTGCAGGGACGGCGGGTCGAGGGTGATGTGATGGCGTTTCTGCACTCTCAGCAGGATCCTGCTCTGGATGCATTGGAGCTTCTGGAGACTCCTACCAGCTATTCTGATGAAGAGTGCGTTGCAGGGGTGGCAAATTGCCCAGCCCTCAGAGTACAAGGCCAGAAACGGAAATGTCGCTGGTTCAAATCCACGAAATGTAGGTAAGCAATTTATTGTTGTGCTTGCTTAACCCTAAGTACTGATGAAAGTTGCTCGCTCACATACATTATTGATTGCACACATTTAGTGCCAACAGCCCTCAACCATCTCAACCATTGTTCTTTTAAAGGAGGATAGGGGAGATTAATTTCAATTAATCAATTAATCAGTTCAGCCAATTGGAAGCAGGGGATGTTTAGGTGGCTGTGAGGGTATGAGAGCCAGATTGGACATTTTACAGGAATGACCGAACCACTACTGTTACGATAACTGCTGCGGGTAGGTATCTTAAGACTAGAGAGTGCCCCCTACGGAATCTCGTTTACCACTTACAGCAGCATCCAGGGAACAACCCTGTTTAACTTTAAATGCCAGCCAGCAGTGGGATGGAGGGTGCCAATGTTAAATCCAATCTTAAGCAGATGAAGACATGGGAAAGCTTCCCTGCATCAAATTAAGTGTAGAAGGGATGGAGTTTGGCAATACTTTGTAGGTAATAGAATGACGTTTGACAGAGCTGATTTATGGGACTGTCAAAGGTCAGACAGGCGTGAAGCTTTACACCCAGATTGGAAACTGAGGTAGAGACAGTGATGTCCTGTAGTGGTGATGTGGAGACAGTGATCTCCTACAGTGGTGAGATGGAGACAGTGATGTCCTGCAGTGGTGAGGTGGAGACAGTGATCTCCTACAGTGGTGAGGTGGAGACAGTAATGTCCTGCAGTGGTGAGGTGGAGACAGTGATGTCCTGCATTGGTGAGATGGAGACAGTGATGTCCGGCAGTGATGAGTTGGATACAGTGATGTCCTGCAGTGGTGAGGTGGAGACAGTGATGTCCTGCAGTGGTGAGGTGGAGACAGTGATGTCTGGCAGTGGTGAGGTGGAGACAGTGATGTCCTGCAGTGGTGAGGTGGAGACAGTGATGTCCTGCAGTGGTCAGATGGAGACAGTGATGTCCTGCAGTGGTGAGGTGGAGACAGTGATGTCCTGCAGTGGTGAGGTGGAGACAGTGATGTCCTGCAGTGGTGAGGTGGAGACAGTGATGTCCTGCAGTGGTCAGATGGAGACAGTGATGTCCTGCAGTGGTGAGGTGGAGACAGTGATGTCTGGCAGTGGTGAGGTGGAGACAGTGATGTCCTGCAGTGGTGAGGTGGAGACAGTGATGTCCTGCAGTGGTCAGATGGAGACAGTGATGTCCTGCAGTGGTGAGGTGGAGACAGTGATGTCCTGCAGTGGTGAGGTGGAGACAGTGATGTCCTGCAGTGGTGAGGTGGAGACAGTGATGTCCTGCAGTGGTCAGATGGAGACAGTGATGTCCTGCAGTGGTGAGGTGGAGACAGTGATGTCCTGCAGTGGTGAGGTGGAGACAGTGATGTCCTGCAGTGGTGAGGTGGAGACAGTGATGTCCTGCAGTGGTCAGATGGAGACAGTGATGTCCTGCAGTGGTGAGGTGGAGACAGTGATGTCCTGCAGTGGTGAGGTGGAGACAGTGATGTCCTGCAGTGGTGGGGTGGAGACAGTGATGTCTGGCAGTGGTGAGGTGTGTTATTGGGCAGTGTCAGACCTAGGATGAGAACAGGTCATACATGAGTTTTGCTTGTGTTCAGCTAAAGGATGTTTGACTTCATCCAAGCCCTTATCTCTTCAAGGCAGGTGGTCAGACAAGCAAATACATCACATGGTCTTTGGGGCGGCATTACTGCTGGCTGCCCTCAACATCAACCTCTGCACCTGACAGAGATGCAACAGAGCAATGGACACCCCACCCGGACCAGCAATATATTGTCCAGAGCACTGCAGTAGATCAGTCTGCAGCACCCAGCCTTCCTGCAATACATTCACAAGTCACATTTTTAGTGTTTGCCAATATGGTGCTTCTGTTTCCAACCACGGTGGACCTACAGCAATACTTAAATCTTCTGCACAGATTCTGCGAGACCTGGTTCTTGAGAGTAGATCGTATATTAAGAAAAAATCAGTCCAGTTGTGAAGACCACAAATTCATCTAGAAACATGCAATGCATTATCTATCTTTAATGCTAAATGTGTCAAATTGGAAGGTGCCAGAACAAAAAGAGCGGGGAGGGGTGACCTGGGGGAGCACTATTATCCACTATCATTGTCCACTAGGATCTGAAAATAAGTGCTTCTCAAATCTTTTATAATGAATCCCTCATATGCAGAGAGGATAGCTGCACTGTACTCTAACTCTGCTCAGTCTACTGTAAATATACTATACTGAATCTATAATTTACATATACATTACATACTGCTGACATCCCGTTATCTTATGACATCTTATCTTACACACTCTTTAACCTTCTTCATATTTTGTTGCATTATTGACTGAATAAACTGATAAAAGTATATTTTGCCATCAATCTATACACAATGACAAAACCCTGACAAAAAATGTAAACCTGAAATAGCTCAGGTACATACTTGTGAAAATCATAAATGTAACTTGGAATGATCTAGCCTTCCATAAATATCAACAACTTGGTTTGGTTCGGTGAGTGTTAACACAACATGCCGAGATCAAAAGACCTATCCAAAGCCCTCAGAGGAAAGATTATTGATGTCCATGAGTCTGGGAGGGCTGACAAAGCCATTTCCAAGCAATTCAAAGTACACCATTCCACTGTCTGTTGGATCATCTACAACTGGAGAAAATCCCAGACCCCTGGCTACCTACATAGAAGAGATCCTCCCACCAAATACAGGCCAAGAGCTGACTGATCAATGTTCATATTCTCCTGAAGAGCAGTCTCTATCTCAGAGTAAATTTGAATGGCAGTGGTAAGGTCTCCACCTCAGAGTAAATTTGAATGGCAGTGGTAAGGTCTCCACCTCAGAGTAAATTTGAATGGCAGTGGTAAGGTCTCCACCTCAGAGTAAATTTGAATGGCAGTGGTAAAGTCTCTACCTCAGAGTAAATTAGAATTCTAGCAGTGCAGGGATTTGGAACAATAACCGACAGTGTTGCCTTGTCTGTTGTGCTCTGGTAACTCCTCGTGGTGGTGCCTGCATTCTCATTCGTGGTTGTTGGCGTAAGTTCTGGGAAACACTTCCTTGTTAAGCAAGCACTGTGACAGGAGCAAAAGATCTCGGTGGGATCTGAGGACATCTAGAACTTTGACTGTCTGATTGTATGGTGGGAAACGCTGAAAAGAAACAAGGACTTAATAGTAAATTTGACATCTTATAACAATCAGCAGAACCAATCTAACAATTAGCTTCACGGTTTGAATCTGTTGCTAGCTGGCAAGTGAGTGGAAAACGCTGTGGGTGATGCAAATTTGACTGAGGAGCTATTGTCAGCAGCAATTTCCTGGTGTCATCATACCCTTGCAACTCCCTCAGGCTGCTCTGGTGCCTGCAAAGTTAATTGAGGTTGTCTGGAGATTGAACATGCCCTTGCACACGTTGACCCAGAATGGCTTTTCCCGAAACCTTACAGGGCTGAAGACCCAATTTCTTTCTATGGAAAGGATGAAAAGGTGGTTAAAAATGGAGAGGCAAAAGTGTGGGAAGAGGGGAAAGACCATACAAAAATATTTATTCACACAAACCGTGTTAATACACCCACGTTTAACATCAAATTTGTTGAAGAGGTTTAAGTGTCAAGCCTACAGATGGTGTTAAAACAGCCAGGGATATTATATACATCGATCAGCCATAACATTATGACCACCTGCCTAATATTGTGCAGGTCCCCCTTTTGCCTCCAAAACAGCCATGACCCGTCGAGACATGGACTCCACTAGACCTCTGAAGGTGTGCTGTGGTATCTGGCACCAAGATGTTAGCAGCAGATCCTTTAAGTCCTGTAAGTGGCGAGGTGTGGCCTCCATGGATTGGACTTTTTTATCCAGCCCTTCCCACAGATGCACGATTGGATTGAGATCCGGGGAACTTGGAGGCAACACCTTGAACTCATTGTTGTGTTCTTCAAATCATTCCTGAAACATTTTTGCTTTGTGGCAGGGCACATTATCCTGCTGAAAGAGGCCAATGCCATCAGGGAATAGCAATGCCACATGATGTAAAAGAAAACGTGATTCATCAGACCAGACCAACTTCTTCCATTGCTCCGTGGTCCAGTTCTGATGCTCATGTGTCCATTGTAGGTACTTTCAGCAGTGGACAGGGCTCACAGTCCCATACCCAACAAACTGCGATGCACTGTGTATTCTGACACCCTCAGATCCTTACACTTGCCCATTTTTCCTGATTCTAACACATCAACTTTGAGGACAGAATGTTCACTTGGTGCTTAATATATCCCACCCACTGACAGGTGCCATGATAACAAGATTATCAGTGTTATTCACTTCACCTGTGATAATGTCAGTGGTCAAAATGTTACGGCGGATCGGTGTACATGAAGGGTGCATTATAATGTGGAACCACAAATCAATTCTGGATTGAACTTTATATTGAAGGTGCTGGATATAGGTATGGAATGAGATTAAGCAGTCAGCCATATACCAAGGTATTTGTAGATGTCTGTCAACATATTCTAACTTTGACCTCTTCCGTGTGAGGATGTTTTGGGGGTAGGCAGGTTGAGATAGGTTCTGCATTTTGAACATGCATTTTGTTTATTGGTTGTGTGGAGTAGGATATGGTGGAGATGTCAAAAAAGTTTTGTTGGATATTATTAAACCAGTAAACAGATAACAGGGTGCCTAAGAATACAACTCAGATGGATACAGCTTTCATTTCAGTGCTGTATTGACAATGTTTCCATCCAAACTGGATCTTCTTCTGCTAGCCAGTAATATGTCATTTCAAACGTCTCTATCATTTTAAAACGTTTTTGAATATAAATGGCTGTAAATGGCAATTCCCATGTTAATGACTCCCTTTGACTTAGGACTGAAGATGAGTTGGGATTAATTTATATAAAGGGTAGAGAGAAGAAATAGAGAAGTCTATGGGGGGGTGAAAAGGAGAGTGAAAGAGAGAGGTGAGGCATTGAGAGAGTGATAGAGAGGAGAGTGAAAGAGAGAGGTGAGGCATTGAGAGAGTGAAAGAGAGGTGAGGCATTGAGAGAGTGATAGAGAGGAGAGTGAAAGAGAGAGGAGAGGCATTGAGAGAGTGAAAGAGAGAGGTGAGGCATTGAGAGAGTGATAGAGAGGAGAGTGAAAGAGAGAGGTGAGGCATTGAGAGAGTGATAGAGAGGAGAGTGAAAGAGAGAGGTGAGGCATTGAGAGAGTGATACAGAGGAGAGTGGAAGAGAGGTGAGGCATTGAGAGAGTAATAGAGAGGTGAGTGAAAGAGAGAGGTGAGGCATTGAGAGAGATGTCTGCAAAGGGAGAGAGAGGGCTGAATGGGATTCCTGATCATTAATTGATCAGGGCCATTGATCCTGGCTGTGTGTGGGTCCAGGTCTTTGATTTGTGAATGAAGCTGTTTCCCATTACCCTCCAGTCCTCACCAGGAAAGCATTATCTTTTCTACATCCTAAATGGCACCCTGTGTATACTGTTTCCAACCACGGCCAATATGGCTATTTTTAAAAGTTGTTAACTACATCGGGATAGGTTCCAATTCGAAGCGCAACCATTATCTTAAGACATGCTCATCGAATTCCTGGACACGCTCATTGATTCCTGCATCCGCGACCATTCTCAGAAAAGCAATATGAAATTCAGCTCTTCATCTATGGGCTATGTAGGGTGGTTGTGTGTGTGTGTGTGTGTTTGTGTGTGTGTGTGTGTGTGTGTGTGGTACTATCCTGCGAGGAGGAATGGACATTGGCAGAGCGGCTAGCTCTGACTGAAAGAGACAGATCAGTCAAAGCCAGCCGGGCGCTGATACTTAAGCTGCATCTTCCCCAAAGAGGCCAACAGCCCTTTGATGTTAATGTGAACAAATAAAAGGAACCCAAATTGAATGGCGATTATCTGTGGAGGTTCTCCCTGGAGTGGTGTCCACACAGTCAGGGAGAGAGGAAGAGAGAGACAATCCTATTCTATTCAATGGACTGTCAATCTGTCTGTGGTGTATTTCCAAAACTGCTCTTGTATAATGATCATTCTCTGCAAAGGACATTGGGTATTTATTTGCATTCAATATCATCTCAAAGTTAAACAGAACTAATAAGTCAGCTACATAAGTTCATAGAATTTAAAATAGAAACCTTGTCAACCATGCAGAGCATTTGCATTAAACCTGATGGCATTTGCCAATCTGAGATTTGGCCATTCATAAACAACAGGACAAATCAAACCAAGCAGAACATGCATTTAATTAAAAATCATTTCAATTGAATTTGTAAATGGCAATATTTATGGACTAAAATAACCTCAAGTTCACATCAAGACACTTACAGGCTACCTCATGACAAAACTGGACTAACAGGCCAGCTCAAGACAAAACAAGCACATGAAGATTTTACAAGCCTTGACAACCATACAGTTATACAAAAATACATGAAGATACGTTACAGAGCCGATGATTAAGGGAACTTTCAAGGCCAACTGAACTTGTTTGTACAAGTTGTCAAATACTTTGCACAAAGAAACATCTGGGTCAGTTCATTACAAGACAAGACTGGTTTTATAATTGGGTCACCGAGGTCAAGAACGAGCAAAAAAGACAGAAGCAGATAGAGGATAGCAAGAAGAAGAGCAAGCTAGACCTTTATGTAATGCTGACTTAACATGTCTTGTTTTTTCTTCCATTCAGAAAGCAGTGGCATTTAAGTGTGGTCACAGAGTTTGTAATCACATTCTCTTACAAGGAAGCAGGAAAGCGGAACGTTTCCTGAAACAGACTTGGATACACACCTTCAAACAGGTTACACAGATTACAAGTAGGTTGGGTGCCTGCAAGCATGGTTGTTGGCTGGGGAATGCATTCATCTCCAGCGCTTCTGCCAGCAAATACAAGCGTGATAAGATGCAAAATGGTCATCATTATGCCATGAGGCAAGGCCATAATAGGAAATCATGTATTTGGAAAAAAATAATAAAAGTATAACAGCAATGTATGATGTGTTCCCATCACATTTTCAACTATAACCAATGGTTTTGTCGGAAAAATTCCATTACTAGATGTCTACTCAACTATTTATCACTGCTATTTTGATACTACTTCGAGATGGCCTTTAGAAGGCTAAAGCTATGCACTCCCTTTAGTTTCCATTAGTTCTGATCTCCAGGGTGTAAGCATAGCGCTAGCTCCCATGCAGGCTGTGAGCTGATGAGGAGTAAGTTAGCATAGCGCTAGCTCCCATGCAGGCTGTGAGCTGATGAGGAGTAAGTTAGCATAGCGCTAGCTCCCAGACTGGTAATGAGTTTGCAGTCACTGAGAACGTGACTCATCTGCTGAGAAAGTCATGTTAAATGAACATCCAAGATACAGAACTAATGGCATAACATGACATCAGGAAATACAAAATATGGTGAGTGCGCACATAGAACATACCAATGATTGTGTGTATATACAGTATGTGTGTGTGTGTGTGTGTGTCTGGCCATTCACCTTTCCATCTGTCTTTTTATCTCATCTTTCTCATGATTTGAATCTCACTTTTTCTCAATTTCAACCTCCCTAATATAACCGAAGTTCCTGTCTGTTTGACTAGTTCTCAGTACAACACAGAGCTTAACCAAGGTGTGGCTTTATTCATGAAGTTTAATAAGGAACCCTTTAAGGTTTATGAATTATTAAATGCAAAAAGTTTTGAATAATCTTTCACTTTGGTAAATACTTCCTGTAGCAATTTTCCCATTGTAATAAACTGGCAAGCTCCTTCATTCAGCCTCATACAAAACACAAATTGGGCAACACTACACAAACTCTGACAAAATCCTCAGAGTGTTTCCTTTAGCCAATCTTGACTACAATATTGGAAGTGTTTGCTGATACAGGTCTCTTGATCAATTGCACCTGACAGGGCCAATCAAGTGCAAAGTCATTGAAAGGACTTTTAAATAGCATTTGAACCCATTTATGTTGTATATAAGGGTGAAGGACTGATCAGACAGGCCCTGCTCTTCCTATATCAGAACTGGAACCAGCATCAGTGACTTCTCAGTCTACCTCATCTAGTCCTTCAGCTGATCACCAAATGATGCTGTCCTCATGTGGGTGTAAATGCTGTAGCGTAGGGAATGTTAGGTCTTTCACACATCCATGCAGAAACATATCAAACAGGCATATGCATGTACAGTGTGTTAACACAAAAACACAGACAATTGCTTGCAGTACAGGTATGCATGTGAATGCACTCACACACACACACACGCACACACACACGAAGTGTAGTGCAAAGCCAGCAGAGGGAAGAGAGAAACAGATGTATGGTTGTCCATCTCGCCACTGTGTTACCCCATGTGGTTGTCCGGTGATATAATTAGAATAGAAATTACAGAAAGTTACAGCGTGCTAAATCCCCTGTGAATCGCGTGGCTAAAAATGTCCCTGCAACGCCAGTGGATGTATCACCATAGCAACAGCCTTCTCCCGCTCTCTATTTCGAGCTGAGAAACGAGAGAGGAAGACAGAGGGAGAGAAAGAGAGAGAGAGAGAGAGAGAGAGAGAGAGTGACTGTGTGTATGTGCGTGTGAGAGAAAGAGCTTACAGAAAAGAAAACGCAAACATAGCTGTTTCTAGGAGAAATTGATACATTATTCAAGTAGGGCAAAACATCAGAGAGCTGTTGGTGATGGGTGGGTGTGTGGGTATGGCTTGACTGTGTCAGGGTTAGAGGTCATACAGAGACACCGAGTTCCATTCAGTGCATTACACAGCCTAGGTCAATGTTTAAACGGTGTCAGTCGAAAGCTGTTAAGTATCATCAATACCCCATTCATTGACTTAGTGAAATTGACAGTTATGAGCAGGAAGAGATAATAACGTGCAGAGTGTGTGTGACACGTACAGTCAAGGGCGCCCTGCTATTGCTTTCAGGTTAAGACGGTTATGTTTCTGCTAGTTATCCAATCAAATGGCAGTTGAATGTCAAATGTAAATTGATCATCAAATGATTGAAAAACGAATACACCCGCACACACACACACACACACACATCATCCCCCACTCCAACCTCTTCCACTCTCTCCCTCATTGCCCCTAGCCCTCCCCCGCACCGCAAACTCTTTCACCTCTCATACTCTCCCTGCATGGGAGAAATCTTTTTTCTCCCATGCAGTTCCTCCTCCACTCCCTCCCTCATTTTTCTCTCCCTCTCTTGTCCCTGTGTGTGTGTGTGTGTGTGTGTGTGTGGGGTTGGTGGGAGGATTGAGCAGGATGGAAGGGAGAAAAGGAATCATGGATCTTACTGTATTGATCCTCAGCCTGAATCACTTATTCCTCTCTCAATATCCTTCGTCCATCCCCTCTACACACACTCACACACACACACACACACACACACACACACACATTCTTGTTGTAAGACTGCCTACAACCTACACACCATCTCAAAGTCCATCCCCAGCGTCCTGTCTACCCAGCCAAACAATCTACTGTACTTTAGACAGCATGCTGGTTAACCTGATTGCAAAGCTGCTTGCTGTTGTGAAGGATGACAACATGTTCAAAGTTGCTGTTTGTGTGTGTTGTGACTTTTGAAGGTTGGTTTTCCAATGGTTAGTGTAAAATGGACTTGATATACCGGTAGAAGTTCTGATTCTTTGATAAATACAAATGTTTGGAGGCAAGATATAGCCTGACATTCCATGCCAATGCCAAATCGATGCCCCCTTGCTAATGCAGACACAGAACTTTAAACGCCCAGGTCGAACACATTTATTACCCTGTACCCATCCCTGCCTGCCTGCCCAGGCAAAGACAAGTCTGGACGTGCATCCTGATTCTTGTTTGTTTGATGCCAATTTTGTCATCAAAGAAGACTGCGATTTGTCACTGTCAGCACAAAACTAGCCTGACATTCCTGCATGTTTACCTGACCTTCCAACTTGACTTTCCAACCTGAGCTTCCAACTTGACTTTCCAACCTGAGCTTCCAACTTGACTTTCCAACCTGAGCTTCCAACCTGACTTTCCAACCTGAGCTTCCAACCTCACTTTTCAACCTGACTTTCCAACCTGACTTTTTACCTGACTTTCCAACCTGAGCTTCCAACCTCACTTTTCAACCTGACTTTCCAACCTGACCTTCCAACCTGACTTTCCAACCTGACTTTCTACCTGAGCTTCCTACCTGACTTTCCAACCTGAGCTTCCAACCTGAGCTTCCAACCTGAGCTTACTACCTGAGCTTCCTACCTGACTCTCCAACCTGACCTTCCAACCTGACCTTCCAACCTGAGCTTCCTACCTGACCATCCTGAATTACCTTCCTGCCTGCCTGCCTGACCTCCCTACCAAACTGCCTTCTGGTGCCACCAGATTCCTGTATGATTCACACACACACTTTAGGTGGGCAGAAACACGCACACAGATACACTAAAAAAGATAGAAACAAGAAAGGAGAGAGAAATATGGAAAACAGAGCAAGAAAGTCACTCTTGTCACAGAGGCCCACATGCCTCCCCTCTCTCTGCCTGCAGACAGCAGAACAGCTATGGTCCCTCCTTCAGCAGGCCACTCAGTGACCACCACCAATACAGTCCCTCCTTCAGCAGGCCACTCAGTGACCACCACCAATACAGTCCCTCCTTCAGCAGGCCACTCAGTGACCACCACCAATACAGTCCCTCCTTCAGCAGGCCACTCAGTGACCACCACCAATACAGTCCCTCCTTCAGCCGGCCACTCAGTGACCACCACCAATACAGTCCCTCCTTCAGCAGGCCACTCGGCGACCACCACCAATACAGTCCCTCCTTCAGCAGGCCACTCAGTGACCACCACCAATACAGTCCCTCCTTCAGCAGGCCACTCGGCGACCACCACCAATACAGTCCCTCCTTCAGCCGGCCACTCAGTGACCACCACAAATACAGTCCCTCCTTCAGCAGGCCACTCAGTGACCACCACCAATACAGTCCCTCCTTCAGCAGGCTACTCAGTGACCACCACCAATACAGTCCCTCCTTCAGCAGGCCACTCAGTGACCACCACCAATACAGTCCCTCCTTCAGCAGGCCACTCAGTGACCACCACCAATACAGTCCTTCCTTCAGCAGGCCACTCGATGACCACCACCAATACAGTCCCTCCTTCAGCAGGCCACTCGGCGACCACCACCAATACAGTCCCTCCTTCAGCAGGCCACTCGGCGACCACCACCAATACAGTCCCTCCTTCAGCAGGCCACTCGATGACCACCACCAATACAGTCCCTCCTTCAGCAGGCCACTCAGTGACCACCACCAATACAGTCCCTCCTTCAGCAGGCCACTCAGCGACCACCACCAATACAGTCCCTCCTTTAGAAGGCCACTTGGTTCCCACCACCAACATGCACCAATGTGTCATAACACCCACTGAAATGACTCCCAAATGAATACCAGTGCACTATTGACTGCCCTATATAGGGAGCCGTTTGAGACGCAAGAGCAGAGTCACAGTCCCACTAGTGCATTTACACATGTATCAGTTAGCATCTGGTGTTATCCAGAGGAACATAGCGAATAAAAACCTTTTCCTACATTGTGTAGGCCTACTGGCCCCGGTGGGAATGAAACCCACCACCCTGGCGTTGCAAGCACCACACTCTACAACCGAGCCCATGGCCAATATTTGTGACATATGACAGTTTTGTATCAGAAAGACACAGGTCCATGTGGGATATCAACTTTCCCTCAGGAATAGATGTAATAGATGACTAGAACAGCTCACTGTTCTATTGGTAGTTTGGTTTCTAAGCAGATAGAGTTGCTATATGTAGAATGAGGGAGAGGCCGATTACTACTTGCTAGATACACTCGATATAGAAAGACTGGGACTAACCCAAACTGAAGTAAAACAGGACCGTAGTCAGATCCCCACACACACACACACAAATAAACAAACACACACACTTAAACACACAGACACACAAACCAAAGCAGTCTGGATATAAAAAGATTGGGATAAACCCAAAGTGGAGGAGTAGAGAATGACTTCCTACAGAGACTTGTGTCAATAACAGAATCTGTCTCTCTCTACAGCCCCTTTGTCTCCCTCAAAGACTGTAATCTAACAGCCAACCAGGCAACAAGGCTGCTGACTAAATGGTATTAAAGTGTGGATTCGGTTTAGTCAGTCTTTGTGTCTTTGTTTGGAAACCGACCCCATGGGGTCTGGGATTCCAGTCAACCTCATTATGGTATGGAGTGTGCACTCACCCACCCACCCACCCACCCAAACACACACACACACACACATACACACAGACAGGCAAGCAGGGATACACACAAACACAAATACACACATACACACAATGTTGAGGTCTACATAACAGAGCAGCACTACTAAACCTAAGACTTCATCTGTAAGGATTTCACAACCCCTAATCTTTGGGTGTGTGTCTGTGTCTTTGTGTGTGCGCACATGCATGTATGCATGCACATACCCTGTTTGTGTGTGTATAGAATTGAAATCAGCATGGGTTGACTGAGAAGTTCGGCTAAAGACTTTAACAAAACTCATGTAAACAAAGGAGGAGGGAGAGAGGGAGGAAGAGGTGGTGGAGCATTGAAAACGTTTAGAACATGAACTTGTCATTCAGTTAGATGGTTTCTACGCATTTAAACAGTGTTGAGGTGGTTTGTTTACCTGCAGCTTAAAGCCTAGAGCCAGTCAATACTGAACTAATGAGGCCAGGTAGGGCTCCAGGTAGGGCTCCAGGTAGGGCTCCAGGTAGGGCTGCAGGAAGGCCTCCAGGTAGGGCTCCAGGAAGGGCTCCAGGTAGGGTTCCAGGAAGGCCTCCAGGTAGGGCTCCAGGTAGGCTTCCAGGTAGGGCTCCAGGAAGGGCTCCAGGTAGGGCTCCAGGAAGGGCTCCAGGGAGGGCTACAGGAAGGGCTCCAGGAAGGGCTCCAGGGAGGGCTACAGGAAGGGCTCCAGGGCCCTTCATGTGTCTGTATATTGCACCTACAGAATAAAGGGTGCTGATTTGTAGGAGTGAGAACTTGTTCAGGACCTGAAGAATTAAGAGAGAATTGAAGCTTTGGATTGTCTTTGCTCGCCTGTTAAGAATAATCACTCTGCACTGAAATGGGCAGAACAGAAGACTACAGCAACATTTATGTTAGGGCATATAGGACAGATCCGGCTCGTGGGTTGCCTTCCCATGTTTGGAAAGAAAACTGTTTGATGTTCTTAATTAAACGAAACGCCTAATATTTCCCCTCACTTCCTCCATGTCATTTTTATTTTAGACCTGGAAAGGAAGGGAGACAAGTACATTCACACACTTTTTCAAAAAAACACAAACAAAATACGTTATTTTAGCCAAAGGCGTTAACACCAGCAACTGAAGCTAAGAGTGTACTTTATTTTGGTATATGGTGAATATAGCACAGCAAAGAAAACACATCGCTTATACCACAATATACCACAAAACACGAGATGCATTACTGCTCTTGTAAAACGGTTGCCAAGGCAATTAGAGCAATAAAAATGTATGTGAAGTCATAAATTCATAGATTGGTATCCAGTCTCATATACATTGGCTATCAGTATTCATGATTCAAACCACAGTGACTTCCAGAATTACTGGCACCCAAGGAAATTGTGAACGTAACAAGCCTGTGAATTAATGTCATTATTGTTTATTAGTTTGATCTTACACTCAATACATTTACATACAGTGCCTTAGCAAAAGTACTCACACCCCTGGCAAATTTTCAAATTTGATTGAATTATATATAATCCATTTTTAGACACCGACTCTCAAAATTGAGAGGTGACAGTGGTGTTATGTTGGGAAAAATCTGTAAGATAAATAACTGAAATGTTACTTAAATGTCACTCCACACTACAACAACAGCTTCAAGTAGTATGTACCAGCATTGCACACATTTTTTAATTTTTTTAGGAGACTGAAGCAGTTCTCTGGAAGTATTTCTCTGTATTTTACTCCATGCAATGGGCTTTGAAGAGCGTTTTCTTTTTCCAAAAATGTGGCAGCAACTTTAATGGTTAACATCTGGAAGCCAATGGTAAGGTAATAATGTCCTAGTTAGGACAATTTCTTTCGTCTGTGGAAACTGGAAGCATGCACATCACTGGGTTTGAATACTTATACAAGCAACATATCTAGTTGTTTTTTCTTATTAATATTTCTCAACATGTCATGTTACAATCATTTGTTTTGAGAGTCAGTCTCAAAATTTCCAACAAGGACCAAATATCCAACAAATAACAACATTTTTATAAAACATTTGTAATCGAGAGATTTGGTAAAACGAGAGAATAGGTCAGGGGTTTTAATAACTTTTCAAGGCACACTACAACATATTTCCAAACTTTTGACTGGTACTGCAGAAGATTTGAAATGAAAAGTTCTAGATAGCCAGCCAACTTAGCCAGGACATTTGTTACATGTCTTGCATGTAATTTAGCTATTGTCTGTTTCATTCATAACAGTTTCTCCCAGGTACGACCTTCCTACAGCCAACAGGAAGAGAAGGGAGGGTATATGTTATGCCTTCTCAACATTTTTTACTAAAATCACACTGCTTTATACCTCTTAGAAATATCATATGCTATATGCACACATAGTAATCTCACCGTCTTTCACTACAGAATGCAGTTCTCCAAGCTTGCTGAAACTCAGAATGGCAGGTTTTCATTTTGAGCCCTGACCCCTACAGAAAGATTATAATGTTGTTAGAGTGCTGACTGTGATAGAAACTAAGCTTTAGTCTATTCTTATTTCTGTCTTTTTTCAGAATGAGAGTATAATTGCTAATAATATAAATATATTAAAGCACATTTCCACTATGCTAGTAGTTTTTCAGCACCCTTTATACTCATTGCTTGTGCAAATATACTTAACTTTTCAGTCATCTTTTACTGGTGTCATCATTGGAATTTCCATTCCAACATCCCATCCATCACTGCTGCCACCATCAATGTCATTACAATTATGTCCAAGTTCCATAACATCAGTAAAGTTAAGTCCATGTTCCATACTGTCAGTACAATTAAGTCAATGGTCCATACAGTCAGTACAGTTAAGTCCATGTTCCATACCGTCAGTACAGATAAGTCCATGTTCCATACCGTCAGTACAGATAAGTCCATGTTCCATACCGTCAGGTCTGGTCTGGCAATTTTGGTAGAATGGAATAGGTAGAGACAGGAGGAAGAGAGCAGGACAAGAAGAGATAGGAGACAGAGGGAGATGGGAGGAACAGGGAGATACAAACAGACAGGGTGAGACAGAAGAGACAGAGGGAGACATGAGAGACAGAGGGAGACTGAGGGAGATCGGAGTGAAAGAGGTAGACAGTGGTAGACAGTGGATAGGTTCTCCATTCAGGATGGCCTTCAATTGGCCTGAATGAAAACTTTTTTTTATTTCAACCAAATCAGTAAAATCAATCAATCAAAATCAATCAATCAATCAATCAATCAAAATGTATTTATAAAGCGCTTTTTACAACAGCAGTTGTCACAAAGTGCTTTACAGAGACACCCGGCCTTAAACCCCAAGGAGCAAACAACAGTAGTGTTGAATTTCAGTGGCTAGGAAAAACTCCCTAAGAAAAATATCTGAAGAGAAAATCAAACAAATCACGAACGTTTCTTTTGATGGTGTCTCACCAGTCCGCTGCATCCTAGTGTCCTCTTAGCCCCCAAGAGATGGCCCAAAAGTGATGTCATTAATGCCAGGGGACATGAGGAAGGAGGACACTGGATAGTGTAGAGGGCCGTGGGTAACAGAAGAGGAGGACTTGACTGTTTTCCCAAACTCATTTGTCGGCCCAAATGATACAGCCACAAACAATTCTTCATTGCAATCCCACAAACGATCTTACTCCTTAAACGATTTCTGAAATGCTAATACATTCTAACCATCCTGATTTCTCCCAGAAACGTAGAAGTTGGCCAGTGAATAAAGTGCTGCTTTATTAAAGCCAATTATATTCGTCATTGGCTTTAACCATGTGGTTGGTTCGAGATGATCCAATCAATGGTCACTTTGTTTCACACAATAGCCACCATTCTCATATCAACACAAATTATTTGAGTGATGGAAATCTCAAACTGCATCTCTGATCGACGGAGCAGCCAATGACATCGTTTTGAGTCACCAGGCAAGCAAAGGAAGTCTGCCCGAAACCAAATTCATAGACATACTTCCACACACACACCTATGCGCACATTCTGAAACACAAACGCACACACGCACGCCTAGAAAACACACGCACGCCTAGAAAACACCCATGCTGCTTTATCAACGTCAATGAGACACCCTCAATAGGTCTCTAGTTTCTCTACATGTCTCTCCGCAGCCCAGACAGAGATAAAAGATAGTCCAGGCCCAGAGAAAGTCAGCACAAAGGATGTGTGTTGCAGGATCTACAGCCTAAATCTCAACACCTATCCTGTACCTTAGTCTAATGCCAGTCCTACTCCAGATTCACTGCCATCTGATAGGTAAAGATACTGATGTCTTTCACATTTTCTTTGTGACTCTTCACTTTGTGCCGAACCGTGACCCCCGCGATGATGTGTGTACCCGAGTCGCACACGCTCACGTGTCCGCGTGATCTGTGTGCATGCGTGTGCGAGGCTGCACGCGTCGTCCGCACGCGTGCGATATCTCCCCCCGTGGCTCTGTTTCTATCAAGGGCAAATCAGAGCTGTCAAAAGCATCATGCCGCGCTGCCATGGCAACTGCATTAGCACTCGCGAAGGTCACAAGATGGAGTGCGTTGCCGTCCTGCCGAGGTCTGTCATACATGACACACACACACACACACACAGGCACAGGCACACTGATGGATGCAGTATCATCAGAAGCACTTCAGCTGCATTCCTTTCTATTCGGCAGAATACAACAGAGTATACTGGCACCACTTAAACAAGGTCTTCCCTTAATTTGCTGTTCCATTCTGCTTTCTGTATCACCAGCAATTATGTTTGAATAGGCTTCATGGTATAATCCCATTTATGAACAAAAAAGTAATTTGTGAGGGGCTAAATCAACATATAGCTGAAAATCCACCATCAGTGTAAAGACATCAGCACTAACATGTATAACACTTGCAGTACACTGGCAGAGAATACGAAACCTTCCAAAATATCACTTCATGATAAGAGCAACTCATATTCAAATCCAGATACAGTCAGAGGTCTGAATGAATCATGTTTTGGGATTAAGAATGAGCAAAGAATAATATTTCTTATCAGAGAGTATGAGTTCAAAAGTGTATTTCATTCTATTTTTCTAAACAGGGAGTATGGGTGGATGATTTTTCATTCAGTCCATAGGAGAATAATGCACTGCTCTACTTTATTGGGTTCCAATGTAATTTATTCTGTGCATGGGGAGTGACAGTCTCACAGGCTTCAACGCAGGCACACACAAATGCACACACACACACACACACACACACACAAACAAGTTTCAACAAGCTCTTTAGAGCTCAAGTTACTGTGGAAGTGTGTCATGTCACCACACACCACATCAAAACCAGAAGAAACCAGGTGACATCTGCTGATAAAAAAAACTGTTGAAACATCGCCAAATAAACAGAATGGGTCCTTCATTTAAGAAAACAAACAAAAATGATTTCTAAATGCAAGACATTTGTCAATTCTAGGCCAGAGGATATCTCTATCTTTTTCTTTTACTTGTGTATAAATATGGGGATTTTCTGGAATTGTTAAAGCATTTGCAGGAGAAAACAATTCTTATAGGCATTAACTTTTAACTAGCAAAGAAGTAGGTTCTCCAGAACTGAATGTTTTAAGTATGTCAGACATTAGTTTACTGTCATTCCGAATGGTTCCATAACCAGAAAATATACAAAATAGATCAGGTCTAATATAACTGGGGTATTGCAATACTGGTCATTTACAGGAAAGAGAATCGCTATATATAGACAATTAATTTAGTGTGTCAGAGAGAACAGGCAGCGTTTTCATGGAATTCAAAGGCAAATCCTTCGGGACCTGTGGTCAGGACACTCTTCAGGGTTTTAATTGTTCAACAGAATTCCCCATTTAGTCAGATTAAAATCCTTTTCATTCAGGGAGGGGAGATTACACTACTCCAAGAGTGCATGTTTAAAAGATTAGAATCTGCATAAGAAGGATTCATAAAACTGACCCTAACCATATGTCCTCGGGAGATGAAAGTACCCCCCAATAACAGACTTCACATTGTGTATTGTACACGGTTCCATTTTCGTGCAGTTGTCTAGCTAGGACTTTGCAGGGTATATAACTGAGGTGTCTCAAAATGTACAGTAATACTGTAATTAATATTATTATTAGTGGTGGTCAGACCGTCTCTTACAGTGTGGCATTATTATCAGTCATCAAAATGATCTAGTAACACAAACACATATATGTCTGTCAAACGTATTAACTATTTGGGATAGCCTCATTTAAATAACTACAATAAGAGTCAAATAACCCAAACTTCAACCACAGAACCTGGTCAACAATAATAAACCTGGTCAACGATAATAAACCTGGGCAACAATGACAGTTAAATAATCCAAACTTCACCCACTTAACCTGGACAACAATAAGAGCTAAATAATCAAAATTGTATCTTAGCAGATCGCTAGGTCTATTTTAATGTAATGGAGCTCACTTTAACCCCTAGTGGCCGGTATTCAGGCCATGTGTGGACTTCTCACCCAGCCGGACAAATGTTAATATTGACCTTTATTTGCTGAGATAGGCACCACACATAACCTCTATCTCTCTTTTTCTCACTGGAGTGTGTTGTCTTCTCTGCGTATAAGATGATGAATGAGTTCCTTGTCTGTGTCCTCCCCTGCGTTAATAGAGTGACAATAGTGCCCTGTTCCTCCGTGTGCCACACACACACACACACGCACACAGGAAGTAGTCATAACTTGGACCCATGGGAGCTAGGCGAGGTCGCAGTCATCATGTCGCCTTTTGCCTCCTCCATCAGAAGGACATATATCATTTTAATACTCCTGCACGTCTCTGTCCCTCTCTTTCTCCCTCTCTCTCTGTTTATGTGTGCTCAATTCATTTAAAGCAACAACCATTTTCGTAAAAACCATAAACATTCTGCAGCATTTTCCCCACAGTGTCCCATGGGAAATCATGGACATCATTCAGTTTTTGTTGCGTTGTGAATGAAGATTAATTTCTAGTACAGATGAATACAGCGCATATCCATCAAAGATCTATAGCCTTCCAATGCGTCCTAGTTTTATCCTATGGAGAGCATAACCATCACTGACTGGGGAGGAGGTTGTTGGCTATTCCCTGGGCGATAACGAAAGCAATGCCACTTCAGGCTGCCGGCGATTTAATGGCAATAAATTGTTTCCCAAAAGCCCCTGATCATATTGATTTGATACGATCTACAATAAAGTATCCATCAGTGTTTTACACATGGTGTTCATGGTTACCATGGTGATGTGCAGAAGGCATTCAACTCCTGTACTTCTGTATTGTTTTAAATATCTCTGCGTTGGTTAATCAACCTTATGTGTTTCCAAAACTTGTTTAGTGTTTTCTGAGAAACAATACCTGGTGGTCTTGTTTAAACTGGCTACCTGGCAAGTTAAGGTGCCTGCAGTGATCATATACTGTAAATGGGGGGGGGGGGTCACAAGGTGTGTGTGTGTGTGGGGGGAGGGGGGTCCAGCCCATGTGTTTAGCCGACTGGCACTAATTAAGCTGTGAGAGGGAGAATGAGACTAAAGCCACACATGATGATGGGCACTTCGTTTAAACACATATGTGGTCTTAATTGCACGGGGATCAGTCAATCAGCACCTGTTACACCATTACTTCAGATCCTGTTGATATCCTGATAGAAAATCTGACGGAACATCTAAAAATAAGCGCCAGTCACTTCTAGAATGGGCTCAAACCTGTAATGAAACCACACTTAAGGAGCAGATAAGAGAACACCTTGCTGAACAACAGGGACTGGGAAGACACAGAGACATATTGGTTTTATAGTTGCCATCTGTAATACTCTGTTGTATCGAAATAAACTAAGATGAAAAATGTTCTCTGTCATTTGTTGAGTTGTCTCAGCGAGTGAACACAAAAAATGAATATTGGTGAGGATTAGGCCTGGGAATTGCCAGAGACCTTAGGATACGATAATATCATTATTTGTAATAACACATACACATACACACAGACACTTTTTACTGTGTTTTTACTTGTGTTATGCTAGCTGGCTAACATCATGTTACACCTCATCTGGTTGATTAAATTATTTTAAATTAACGGAGCCTGTGGTTGTTCAAACACCTGATATTCATCTCTTTTTGATGACACTAATAACTATGTCACAGCACCACCACAGAACACCTCATATGCTCTGGTCACTTTCTACTTACATTCAATGTACATTAGCATTTTATTTATGTATCCAGTTAGGCACTACAACACTTATATTAATAATATTTAAGATTTCTATTCATACTGTCCATATTCCCATTTCTGCATTATCTGGAACCGCTTCTAGTCACTATTGTTATGTGTAAATTTAGTATTTACCTTTTTAGCTTTTAGCTTTTAAAGCTTTTGCTTTATATATTTCTTAATTGCTGGGTAAATGTTGCATGCCATGTAACAAGAACTTCATTGTTCAGAATGACACATGTTATTCAAGACTTTGACACATCACTGCTTTATGTACTGTATCTATGTATCCCTCCACAGCAGGATGTATGTCCACCACAGACACATCCCTGCTTTATGTAATGTATCTATGTATCCCTCCACAGCAGGATGTATGTCCATCACAGACACATCACTGCTTTATGTACTGTATCTATGTATCCCTCCACAGCAGCATCTATGTCCACCACAGACACATCACTGCTTTATGTACTGGATCTATGTATCCCTCCACAGCAGGATGTCACAACATCAAAGAAACTGTAACAAATGCACTCGCAAATGGGCATTACTGCTGATGTAGGCAAATTAGATAAGAATTAAGTATTATGTGTGTGTGAGAGAGAGTGTAGTGTGTGTAGTGTGTACTTAGGTTAAAGATTAAGTTCAGACATGGAGTGTTTTGAGTGGTTTATGGGTTAGGGTTAGGTTAAGTTCAGGCATAAAAGTGTGTTTGTATGTGTGGTGTGGTGGGTGTGTGGTGTGTGTTTCTATGTATGTGGAGTGGTGGGTGTGTGTGTCTATGTATGTGGTGGGTGTGTGTGGTGTGTGTTTTCTATGTATGTGGTGTGTGTGGTGTGTGTGTCTATGTATGTGCTGTGTGAGAGTTGTGGTTATGGAAATATCAAATGGTTCCAGTTAACTGATTAGAAAGGATGATTCACTAAGAACAGATGTTCTATGATCAGAATCAAAGCAGTGTTTGTCATCAAAGTACACCAGCCAAACATCCTTCTCTAATTGTGCTGTTCTTCAGAGGAATCCAGAAAAGTCACACTAATAAACTAGTGCCATTTGAAATCAAGTCTCTATGACTCATCCAGCTGAGTCAGTATAGGTTCTTTGGGTCTTAATGCACCCCTGTTTCGACCGTGTCAAAAATCTAACTTCACACTCCAAGAAGTACAGGAGCCACCAATAGTCCCAAAAAGTTATTTGAGGTTTACCCAGTATTCCCATTGTGATGGGACCCTAGATGTTGTTCCCCTCTATTGTTCCTACCATATTCTGTTCCTACAGTAAATAATAGTTTGCTTGGTTGTATAAATGCTGGCCTTAATCTTCTACCGTACTTTATGACCGGGGCTTTTGTACACTTACTGTATATGGTGTTACACACTAGCAGCCCCATTACAACATTATGCGTTTATGTACTTTCCAAGGATATTCTGATTCTGATGAGCACTTGACTAACAGGATCCCCAAGGTTCCTCAAGATACCATTAATTCTATGAGTGTAGGTTAGTTAGCTAGTTCGAAAGTCAGTCCAGGACCCACTGTATATATACATTCAAAGAGATTTTATTCTTTGGAGTACAGAGAGAGCGATAACGTGTTAGAGAGTTAGAGAGACAGAGATCGAGCGAGCGACCAGGGACAGATACGACAAAAAGAACAAACACAGGTTAGCTAGTCAGTTCTTCTTTTGGTGTTCAGAGAGATCGAGTGAGACAGCTCTTCTTCTTTGGTGTAAAGAGCGTGAGTCAGAGTGAGCACTCTACTTCCAGTGTACAGAGGAAGTCAGAAGGAAAGGGAGCAACCAGGGACCAGCGCATTAAGGTGATAATTGGGTCGACCACCTCTACGGTTCCCAGATGCCCCGCAGGCATGGAGATGGGTGGAAAGAGAGAAGGGAATGCCATGGCGGGTCTGTGGATCCGCTTGGAGGACAGTGGGGGGAATCAGAAACAGACAGGGCCGTTTGATGAGACGTGATATGATTCGCCGAGGTGTAAACGATTTTGGCCATGCTCATCGGGGGAGGGAAGCTTCCAAATGAAGACGCCAATGACCAATGAAAGGGAGTTCATTCTGGTCGTATTTAGGAGCTTCCCTCACCTGGCGAACACAGCCAGTGGGGGAAGGACTTTTGCTTTGTATTCTTCGCACCTCTGTTGATTTGTGACCGGCACAAGGCCTGCCGTTAATTGGTGTGCATAAGCAGGCTCTTAGGCACCCACTATCGCCACGCCGGTGACACGCGGGGGGGGACGATGCAATGCGTCACATCAACGACCTTTCTGGAATTAGTGTTTGTACTGTTCCTCCCTGAGGAGAGTGCTTCAAAACCCTGACAAGCAGGCCACTGCTTGGTAAACGACAGATAAGGCGCCGGGGTTGGATGTGCAAGTTGATGTATTGTCGCCATTTGCCGCAGAGGTGTTCTCCGCTACCCGGACAGCAGGCTACTGCAGAGCGAGGGACAGACATGAAGGTTAGAGACACAGGAGGAGGAATTGCTCATTCTTAATCTATGTCTTAGTTCACTCGTAAGATGCACACAGAGTACATGGAGTACACTGGGCTATGTATGAGATCCCATAATCTACTGGAGGGTCAACTTGGCCTTGTGCTTAGGGTCATTGTCATGCTAAAAAGTCCAAGAGGGTCGCATGCACAGCTTTCGTGCAGAAAAATTCTAATTGTCTGCCAGTATTTTCTGATAACATGCTGCATTCATTTTGCCATACATTTTCACAAGATTCCCTGTGCCTTTAGAGTTCCCACACCCCCAAAACATCAGTGAGCCACCACCAGGCTTCACAGTGGGGATGGTATTCTATGCACTATAGGCCTTGTTGACCCCTCTCCAAAAATAGTGCTTATGGTTGTGACCATAACGCTCTAATTAGGTCTCTCCAAATTACGATGGGCCTGAAAATGTGGGGTGTGTCACGGTGTTGTCGGGCACATTGTAACCAGGCTATTTCGTGGCATTGGAGCAGGAAAGGCTTCTTTTTGGCAAGTTGACCATGCAGCTGATTTTTGTTCAAGTAATGTCATATCGTGCTCCTTGAAACAACCACACTGTCTTTTTCCAGATCAGACTGTATTTCTTCTGTGGTTACCTGTTTTTTTCTTTGTATCCCGAACAATTCTTCTGGGAGTTTTGGCTGAAATCTTTCTTGGTCTACCTGACCTTGGCTTGGTATCAAGAGATCCCTGAATTATCGACTTCTTTATAAGTGATTGAACAGTACTGACTGGCTTTGGATATCTTTTTATATCCTATTCCATCTTTATAAAGTTCCATTACCTTGTTACACAGGTCTCACTGTGTGTCTGTGACACATTCAAGGGTACTTACATTTTTAATCTGGGCCATATGGGTGATTTCTGTTATTGTAATGATTTAAAAAGGAGCCAAACAACTATGGGAAAATAAATGGCCTAATATGATCACTATCCTTAAACCAAAAACCAAAATTTCACAATTTCTGCCAGGGTATGCAAACATATGAACTGTATATTACAAGTGGAATTTGTAGTTGTGAAATGAGGGCAAATGCAGTGCAAATGGCAATACTAAATGTGCAATTAAGGCAAACAGAGGAGGGCAGAAGGTTTACAAGTATTCAGTATAGTGTATGTTAAGTGGGATAACAGTTGTTTGGGTAAAAATTCTAAATGGCATTCTAGATGAGAAAATGAGGCAAATGAAGGTGTAATGTAGGAAGGTAGCATGTGCAATCGGGATGCAGAGATAGCTGCAATGAGGTCGACATGCGTATGTAACAACAAAAAATGCAAGCACAATGGCAATTAAAAAATGAGCAACTGAAATGCATGGATAGCAGCGGTGAGGTTCCTGAGGCAGACATGTACCTGTAACAACTGAAAACTTCCATTATCAGGCTTTGCAAGCCAGTGTCAGAGTAGTACAGGGGAGTAGTGCAACAAGCACTGGTGAAACCTCCCGGGTGTCAGGAGTGTCTCCGATAATATATTTATATTTTATTGAATGGTATTATATTTATTTCTACTTTATTTGTCAGTCTCTATGGTAACGCGTTCCAATATCTTTGAATCCCACCTTCCCCATAAAATGGTCGAGTCCCGGAGTCCGTCTGCTCCTGTCTCAGTATTGCTCCCCCTCCCTTACCAGTGTTGCCATATCCGCGTTTTTCACGCTAAATTGGGATACTTTTCAAACAATGTCGCGGGTGAAAATTAATTGGTCGCGTGTGGTGGTTTTTTGGGTTACTTCTAAACTTCACCGTGGCTGCCACCATTCTGTCTTTATAGGCTATATTGTGTGTTTCTATGCTGTTATCACAGTCAGACACCAGCTACGGTAGGATCTGCGGCTCCACTTGCGTATATACCGCATCTTTTGTTAGTTCCCCCGGGGGGGTGTAACTTGTAAAACAGTAAATATTGAGCACAAACAAAAGTTGGGCTAGTTTTCAGGCATTTTGGCGCACGGGCTCGAATATTTTGCTTAACCTGGCAACACTGTCCCTTACTGTGAAAACACCGGGCGTCGGGTCCATGATACTCTGAGCAACAGAGCAGTCAGGATCGCACTAAACTAGCCTAGCAGGAATGAAAGAAGGTACGGCTGCACATGTTTACTAAATATACAATACAAAATGATATAATCTTGCATTAGCAGCAGCCATTTATTATAGTTAACATATGTCTAACATACAACAGTCTTCTACAGTGGGGAGAACAAGTATTTGATACACTGACAATTTTGCAGATTTTCCTACTTACAAAGCATGTAGAGGTCTGTCATTTTTATCATAGATACACTTCAACTGTGAGAGACAGAATCTAAAACACAAATCCAGAAAATCACATTGTATGATTTTTAAATAATGAATTTGCATTTTATTGCATGACATAAGTATTTGATCACCTACCAACCAGTAAGAATTCCGTCTCTCACAGACCTGTTTGTTTTTCTTTAAGAAGCCCTCCTGTTCTCCACACATTACCTGTATTAACTGCACCTGTTTGAACTCGTTACCTGTATAAAAGACACCTGTCCACACACTCCAACCTCTCCACAATGGCCTAGACTAGAGAGCTGTGTAAGGACATCAAGGATAACATTGTAGACCTGCACAAGGCTGGGATGGGCTACAGGACAATAGGCAAGCAGCTTAGTGAGCAGGCAACAACTGTTGGCGCAATTATTAGAAAATGGAAGAAGTTCAAGATGACAGTCAATCTCCCTCGGTCTGGGGCTCCATGAAAGATCTCACCTCGTGGGGCATCAATGATCATGAGGAAGGTGAGGGATCAGCCAAGAACAAGAACTGACCTGAAGAGAGCTGGGACCACAGTCTTAAAGAAAAACTACGCCGTCATGGATTAAAATCCTGCAGCGCACACAAGGTCCCCCTGCTCAAGCCAGCGCATTTTGCCAATGACCATCTGGATGATCCAGAGGAGGAATGGGAGAAGGTCATGTGGTCTGATGAGACAAAAAGAGAGCTTTTTGCTCTAAACTCCACTCGCCGTGTTTGGAGGAAGAAGAAGGATGAGTACAACCCCAAGAACATCCCAACCGTGAAGCATGGTGGAAGCATCTTTGGGAATGCTTTTCTGCAAAGGGGACAAGACGACTGCACCGTATTGAGGGGAGGATGGATGGGGTCATGTATTGTGAGATCTTGGCCAACAACCTCCTCCTCTCAGTAAGAGCATTGAAGATGGGTCGTGGCTGGGTCTTCCAGCATGACAACGACCCGAAACACACAGCCAGGGCAACTAAGGAGTGGCTCCGTAAGAAGCATTTCAAGGTCCTGGAGTGGCCTAGCCAGTCTCCAGACCTGAACCCAATAGAAAATCTTTGGAGGGAGCTGAAAGTCCGTATTGCCCAGCGACAGCCCAGAAACCTGAAAGATCTTGAGAAGGTCTGTATGGCGGAGTGGGCCAAAATCCCTGCTGCAGTGTGTGCAAACCTGGTCAAGAACTACAGGAAACGTATGATCTCTGTAATTGAAAACAAAGCTTTCTGTACCAAATATTAAGTTCTGCTTTTCTGATGTATCAAATACTTAAGTCATGCAATAAAATGCAAATTAATTAATGGATTTTTGTTTTAGATTCCGTCACTCACAGTTAAGAGTATCTATGATAAAAATTACAGGCTTCTACATGCTTTGTAAGTGGGAAAACCTGCAAAATCTGCAGTGTATCAAATACTTGTTCTCCCCACTTTAGCTGTTGTAATGCAGTCATCAATATTATTGGTAAAGTTTGCTAGCTAGCAAATTTGCAGATGAAGTAGCTTATAACTTGCTGCCATCATTGCCATATAATGTTTGTCCTGACAGCTAGCTAGCAAAGGGGCATTGACCAATGTTGATGTAGCTTGCTATGGATTCATTTTAAATTGATTCCAATATTCAACAAGTTCTACTGAAAATGGATTTGAAATTACCTACAGTATTTTAAATAAATGAATAGCATTTAACTAGGTCTAACAGCCCAATAGAAGCAGTTCCCTCCAGTCCTGCCAAATGTGCTTTTATACCCAATATCCATCCTAGCACCATGCTGGGTAGCACCATGCTGAGCAGTATCCCCCCATTACACACTCATACTATCATCATGCAGTCGCTATAGCCTGTATTCCTGAGTCCCAGATAGCTAGTCAATGCAGGGCCATTGATTTCTCCAGAACCAATTAGCCTATCGTCAGAGATCTCACTCACAGGGTTCAGGACAGCGGGGATTCACTCTCTGTAATCACACATCAATGCTAGCGGCGGGCCAACACGCACAAACACAAACACGCACGCACACACACACGCATGCACGCATGACGACATACATGCACCCACGTGTCAATGAGATCCCTGTGGAGGTCTCCGTCTCTGTATTAAGTCTAACCGCTGCTACCCGAAAGCGCTATTGATTCAGCAGCGTTAGCGAGAACGGACCTAGCGATGGCGGCCGCTCCTCGCAGCTCTGTCTGTGTGTGTGCGCGCGCGTTTTTGCGTGTGTCTATCCCTGTCACGCCTGCGGTCGGGAGGCTTAGAAACAGTGTGTTATGAAACCAAAGTTATGTTTTCCTCATAAACTATCATTGATTATATGACAGAGCCATCATGGCTACGGTAATGATGATAATGACATCTCTCAACATCTCAGCCCCAGCCCATCATGATGTGCTCTGGCGGGACTGTAATGCTCCCATTGCTAGGCATATCTCCAGTTGCTAGACATTAATTCAAGCAGGTGAGCATATGAATGCATTTAAATGAAAGTATGTTTCAGAAAATAGATCCTGGGTGACCAACAGTCATACCAACAGACTGTAATTTGGCCACTTCTCACCAGTCTCGAAAGTCCTTCAATTTAACCTCTATCTCAGTTTTATTTATTCTCTTACTCTTTCTGTCATTAACTCCTCTTTCTTTCTCTTGGTCTCCATTTCATATTCTTATTCTCTCTTTCAGTCTGCATCTTGAACATTGTTTCTAGACAAGAAGACAATAAATTATTCTACAGTAAGAATCTTTTGAGTGCTGTGGAATACGCCAAAAGCTAAGGGCTAACAACTGTCTGGTTCTCTAATCATTAAAGTCTCTGGACCTGGTGGTTCTCTTATCATTAGGGATAGTCCCTAAATCTGGAGGTTCTCCAAACACTCTGAAGGGTCTGCTTTCACAGTACATGCCGTTGAGTCAGGTACCTGCCATACATGCTATGTGCTGGTGCAAGGCAACGTGTATGCATGTGTCTGTGTTGTAGAGGAGGCTGGGGTCAGCTGCGCAGAGCATTTTACTTCAGGAGGTCAGGTTGCAGCAGGTGTATGGCAGAGTCATCATGGACCAGGTAGGGTCTGATTTGGCTGGAATGTGTGTGGATGTATCTGTGTGAGTGTGTTCCGTCGCAGGGCCTATGTCATTCCGAGGTTGGCCAAGCAGGGAAGTGGGAACCCTCCCTCGCTGCTCTTCCATCTGCTCGACTCAACGCAGGGGGGTGAGGAGGAGAGAATGGCAGGAACGCGGCACAGAGGGACAGCGAGCGGGGTCGGGGGTTGGGACGAATATAAAGGAAGACTGAAAACACTGGCAGCGAGAAAGAGGGGGAAAGTAAGTGAGGGAGAACAAGAAGGAGATAAAGTGATTGATAGAGGGACAGAAATAAAGAGCGATAGAGAGAAAGAGAGAAAAACCGAGAGAAGAGAGAGAGAAAAGGCCTAGGAGACACAGATGGTCCAGTGAAGGGCTATGACTTCCTGAGGTCGTTAGCTGCCTCTCAACTTCCTGGGGGCGTCGTACCTGCCAAGCCAATAAGAACCTTCCTCTTGCATTTTAGTACCTTGTCATCCTGGAAACACTGCTCATTCGTCACCTGGTGTTGTGGCACATCCTGGTTGTGACACATAACTGTGTTGCATAATTCAACCTTGACACAATACTGGTTCTCAAGCCCACATGTAGCTCTCTTAAGCAAAGCACCTCATTATCGTAAATTGATCCCAATTTCTCTCTCTTTCTCTGACAATCTGGATATTCCTGGATTTTTTTTTTTACTTTCTCTGAATCTGGGCATTAATTCCTGTTTTTCTCACTCTGAATCCGGACATTGATCCACTTTTCTCTCTGTACATTTGGTTTCTGATCCTCTTTTCTCTCAGGGAATTTGGTTATTGTTGCCGTGTTTTTCTCTGTGAATCTTGACATTGATCCCAGTTTCTCTCTCTGAATTTGGACATTGATCCCAGTTTCTCTCTCTGAATTTAGACATTGATCCCAGTTTCTCTCTCTGAATTTGGACACTGATCCCAGTTTCTCTGTCTGAATTTGGACACTGGTCACAGTTTCTCTCTCTGAATTAACACATTGATCTCTGAATTAACACTCTGAATTTGGACATTGATCCCAATTTTCTCTGTCTAAATTTGGACATTGATCCCAGTTTCTCTCACTGAATTATTTTCATTGCTATCTTGTTTTCTTTACGTACATTTGCTTGTTGATCCACTTTTCAATTCTGGCCATCTAGAGGTCCAAGAGGCAATAGCCAGTGGTCAGGGGCGAGTTGACGAGGAAGGCGAGGAATCTGGGATGGTCTGCAGAGCCTGAAGAAGGGAGCAGAAGATCAGGTTGAGGGACCAGGATGCCGGGGGATCGGATGCCAGTAGTCGCAGGATTTTGACTGGAGTGAAAAAAAAAGTGTTTTTAGCTATCCTTAAAGAAGAAGAGAAGGTAGCATGAAGGGATTCAAATGATGATAAGGTATTTTGGTAGTTTGAATTCCCTCCGTTTTTGCTCAGCTGCACAGAGCCCCGTTCTGTGAGCTTGCAATGAGTCACTTAGCCAGCGAACGAGGGGAAAGCTGAGCCGGCCCGGAGGAAACGAGATAGTGAGAGTCGTAGGATGTGGTCAGGCATGAGAGCAGAGGCAGAATCTGGTGACAAAAGGGAGAAGGATTAAGCTGATTGGACAGATGATAGAATGGAAGAGGAGAGAGTTGGGGAAGAGGGAGAGTGACTGAAGATTGCAACGGCGCATTACCATCTATGTAGGGAGAGAGATGGTAGAGTTGAATAGAAAGAGAGAAGGAAACATTGCAGTAATCAGAGACCTGGAGGGTTTTACAGTGAGATTAGTCAACAGACAGTATTTAGCATAGATAGTTAAGATGAGGGCATTGCCTGACTTGCAAGTGGGAGGGTACAAGTGTGAGGTCAAAAGAAGTGGATAGAAAGTGTCAGACTGACGTCTGGGGAGGTTGAAGTTGCCCACCAATATGAGTGATTAGCCATTGTCTGGAAATTAACTTATCTGGTGGAGGACATATAGTATGACAACAAAGTATGAATGGAAAAGGGACATTGACACCATGGAATTCCAGAGAGGACAGAGTGAAACAGTAAAGAAATACCTTTGAGGAGAGATAAGTAACTGTGTGCCATCACCATGATGACCAGACTCTCAGACTATAAGGAAAACACAGTCAGATGAAGCTGATGCAGTAGCAATGTTCCCTGGAGTGATGTATGTTTGGACCAAAACGTCAAGGGCCTGAAGAGCCACATAGACCAAACTCATGCCCTGTTGACTGCAGATTGATGCTTCCAAAAACATCACATGGAAGGTGCTAGCAGGGTTCATTAGATTACAAGGTTGAAGCAATCGGTGAACATCAGTAAAAACTAGACAAAAAGGTGTGAACACACACAGTTGACAAAGTTGCAAAAGGTTTGAGTACAATACTGTGAAAAGGTTTGAAGCACCTGAAATTCAAACTAATGCCATATATTTTTGGTAGTGTGTTTTTTTTTTATTAACAATTATTTGTCCTTTAATCTCTGCAGAGAAACTCTGAAGCTCTGATAGTGGCCATTGGGTTATTGGTCACCTCCATATTACTTAGTTTGGCCAGACCGACAGCTCTTGGTCAAATGCTTTTACACCTCCAAACTTCTTCCTTTTCCCAATGATGAAGCCCACTACTGTGCTCCAGGGAACTTTCAATGCTTTACTGAGTGTGTTATAATATTTCTCAGATCCATGACATGACAACATTTGTAATCATTTCAAGCAGGTTTTTGATTCAATGTCTAATTGTAAGACAACTAGTTAGCTGTAATGGGATCATGGTTTCTATCAACATTTAGCTTTTTGTCAGCTGACTAAACATCCAGTGTTGCCTTCGTAACATTTTTATACATTCAGCTTACTGTAAGCAAATTTCATTGAGTGAATTAATCTATATATATATATATATTTTTTTTTTTTTACATAGCAAAAGACCACATGCCAATCAGGCACCTGTGGACCTACGGAAATCATTGAGTGATTTTTATTACATAATCTCCTCTGCATGATCCATGATCCTCCCCTTAATCCTCTCCACTGTGTGTGTCAAACCATAATCTCCTACAACAGATGGGTCTTTCCCCTCCATGCCAGCCCTGTGCAATCCGGTGAGCCCTGATGGGCACAAACACAAAATACCCCCATCCGCAACAAAGTCAGGGACAGAGCCCAATTCCCATGTTCATGCTCTGCGCCTCTAACTGGAAACATTATTGCAGGAAAATCAAGTGGCAAAAACAATCAAAAACACACACATTTTTCATTCTACTATCCTTAAGGGGACCCTCAACGTTATTCTCATTAAAAATCCTATTTTCACAAAACTGGTCTGTACACATCAATTTTTTAAGTACTTTTAATACTTAGCAGATGATTCTAGACAGAGACATTTACAAGTGAGATTTTTATACTTTTTGGTCTTGGGCCCACCTGAATTCAGAAAGCTCTACCAACTGTTACATGGGATCCTGTGTAGATAACCTAACTCTAACCTGAAAAACCTAACTGTTATCAGGGCCTCTTAAAAAATTTACCAGCTACACAGATTTCTTACAAAATAATAACTACCTTACACCTACAAGCACAAAACTCATGAGTATGCTGTGAAATGCTTCCAACAGAATCTAAGTACTTCTAATAACAAGTAACTGGCATAACACAGACTTTCCAAAAAGTTTGTCTAAGACCAAAGCAAATAAAGTAGTTACAAATTATACTATTATTTTCATTTGCCCATTTATGATAAACATTTTAGGTAATTATTTTCTTAACTAGGGACTGAATTATTGTTTTAATGCTACCATTGCTGCGCATGGTTGATGTTTTGTTGTAAATGTAGTTATAAATGTAGTTACAAATTGTAAACTAAACGCCAGAAATACTTTGAAAACATATATTATATAAATCTCAACTCATATATTTTAGAGTATTTTTTGTGCTAAAAAGTGTTCATTTTAGGCCCTGATTGAACCCGAAACCTAACCTCTAATCCCAACACTACCCACAATTGTAACTTTTACCCTAAACCAAAGGCAAAAATATATATATTGCCTTATGGGGACCAGCATAATGTTTCTGGTGCACACAAGAACATCGTAGTTAAGCAGTGAAGTGGTTGGATGTCAGGAGAAGGATGACACATTTCTGTCATGGTTGTGTGGTGTAGGATGGCATGACTCAGAAGCACGCGTCTTCAGCACCATTGATTGCTTCTGTCCCTACGGATTGGACCAATTAGCACACGGTCTTCGAATCCAACATCCTAGATTCCTCTACAAAGAGTATGTAAGTGCAAAATATATTAAACTCAAAAGTGTTGTCTTAGAAGTGAGTAATAGTTGATGCTAAACAAACATAAAAGTGCAAATCCTTCTATTAGTAGTTTTACCTTTCAGCTGTGTCATAGATTGAATGTAAGTCATTTGATTGGTTATTAGGACTGGTATTACTCTCTCATATTTAGTCATGGGGAATGGCGCTTGATGTTTTTTCGTAGGGAGGAGTTGCTGTTCTCCTGTTTTGAAAAGCCATTCATTTCATATCATTGGCACCATGCAGATTGTATTGGTTCCCTGTGTCTCCTTGGGCCGGCTCAATGTGTCCACAGCTATGAGCTACAGATTAATCACACCGCTTTAACATCTTACTATTCCTTGCTGAGACAGCGGTAAAGTTATGCAGAGAAAGAGTGGGGCCCGGGATGGGGTTATTGAGAAGGGGAGAGAGAAGAGGTTGTAGAGAAAGAAAGACACGGTTTGTGCTGTGACTTTGTACCCACTCCCAGCAAAGTAAGGTTATTCTTCTTCCTTAACACCTGCTCCACCACTTCCTCCTTAACACCTGCTCCACCACTTCCTTCATAACACCTGCTCCACCACTTCCTCCATAACACCTGCTCCACCACTTCCTCCATAACACCTGCTCCACCACTTCCTCCTTAACACCTGCTCCACCACTTCCTCCATAACACCTGCTCCACCACTTCCTCCTTAACACCTGCTCCACCACTTCTTTCTTATCACTTCCATGCGCTCCTCTCCATCTTCCACCCCATCTCCTCCTCCAACCTTTCTTCCTCCTTCTCCAGGTCACCGCCAAAACTCCTCTTCCTCACCACTCCTGCATCTCCTCCTCCCTCACACCTCTCTGAAGGGTGATCTGTCAGGACTGAGCTGGCCCAACGCCTGCCAGGCGACTGCTCCTTTTGTGTCCACACACACACAAACACACACACACACGTTGTGGGCATCCATCCATTAGTTAGCGTGCTGCGTGCCCATTGCTGTCACATAGATTTCAGTCAGCCCTGTCTGCATGCTGCCATAGCCACAAGGCCCCCCTGGGAGAGCACTGTCATACCACGGCACATGCCCTCTGCTAGCCACACACACACACGGCACACGCACATGAATGGGAGCATGTTAGTGACACGTACACACGCACACAGCCTCCAGTCCCACCCGCCTCTGGAGGGCCTTCGGCCAGTACAGTTCCGACTCATCTCTCTCTGTCAGCACAGCCACCATCATGAGACAACAGAGCCATAGGATGCCTGTTGAAGCTCTGGGGAGTGTGAACTAGAGTGGTGTGTGTATTTGTATGTTTGCTGTTACCAGTGAAAGCCATGTAAAGTCTTGTGTTCCAGACGTTAATGCAGGAATAAATATAGACATCATACAGAAAAGGACCCTCAGTTGGACCCCAGGGGAGAGGTTCTTCTTAGAGGTTGGATGAATGAAATGTCAAGATGCATTTTAAAGCTCTTTATAGAGAGATGGATTTTAAAGAACTTTGGTTAATACACAGGAAAAAGTTTTTTATTTCCAGGCACAAAAATATTTCATAGGACCTGTGTGTAGCCATGCTTTAATATATGAGGACCTACTGCATGTTACTCTATAATGTAGGACCTACTGTATTTAATATGAGATGTCTTCTATAATATAGAGGTTATCTAAAACACAGGAGAGGACCACTAGAGGACTGCTCGAAGGAATAGGGATTAAAAGGAGGGATCAAAGCCTTATTATAACTCATAGTCAGAATCATACTCCTGCTAATGTGCCATCTGGAATACTGACAGCTGATTGGTCTGCTGACCCCACCCCGAGACCCAGCGACCCAATGACTGACAAGGATACACCTGAGGGTACCAGAGGCCCAAATGTCTGTTTTTATAAGTACACTTTTACGTATATCATGCACTAGTCCTAATGTAGGATATAGGATGCTTTTTATTTCCTTAATTCAGTCAGGGAAAACAAATTCAGAATGTGTTATTCTGTTAGCAAGGCCAGTTATTTGGGTAGTAAATTCTTAAATAAAAAAAAAATACAGTATTTATATATCGGGATTCGCTTGAAGTATATACAGTAGTGAATACACCCCTCACATTTTTGTAAATATTTGAATATATCTTTTCATGTGACAACACTGAAGAAATGACACTTTGCTACAATGTAAAGTAGTGAGTGTACAGCTTGTATAACAGTGTAAATTGACTGTCCCCTCAAGATAACACAACACACAGCCATTAATGTCTAAACCGCTGGCAACAAAAGTGAGTACAGGAAACACCCAGCTATCCGCGGTTCCACATTCGCGAACTCAAGTATCCGCGGACATTTTTCAAGAAGTCCGAAATTCTAAAAACGCGCAAATTTCAGCCATCGTTGATCCGGTTAATTGCATTAAGTGCAAATACAAAGAAAATATAAAGTAAACTGTCCATTACATAACGATTCTGCAAATAAACTGTCACGCAAACGATATGTTTTCCTATATGCGATTGTGTTGAATTAATACTTTTGTGTCACTTATTTGCAATTTTCCACATCCGCGAGGGTTCGAAGAACCGATCCCTCGCAGGATACGGGGGATGTACTGTACGGGGGATGTACCCCTAAGTGAAAATGTCAGAATTGGGCCCAATTAGCCATTTTGCCTCCCCGGTGTCATGTGACTCATTAGTGTTGAAAGGTCTTAGATGTGAATGGGGAGCAGATGTGTTAAATTTGGTGTACCAAAACTCCATTAACTGGTAGCCTAGCCAGCATACAAAAATCGATAGTCGTAGTGAAAAACATTTCTAGCTGTAAAGGTGTGGATTGGTGACAATTACATGAACATATACTGTAACAGGGTAAGATATAAATAGTAGATTAAATGTAAGCTACTTTTATTGGCTCACTCCAGGCTGGGACAGAAGTATACAAAGGTAGGTTATCATGAAATAGGTTATCATGAAGTAAAAGCCCATGGGCCTTTAGAAACAAACCCCGGTATTTCACCCAAACATGGTTATGGCCTTTCTGCTTCTTATGAAACTACTGGCTTATCTAGGAATTATTTGTCTGCAGATATGGTATGTGCAGAAGGAGAGCGCATTTCCCAGCCAACAACCAAAATGGATCTGGCAGACTCCAACCTACCACAAGGAGTTGCCAGAGTGCAACTAGAACACAACTCTGAAAAACATTCACCTGTCCACTCCAGATGGCGCCGAGCCAATGTGCCCGAGGCACAGCGCCCCCTACTGCAAGACACCATGCCACTGTCAATACGCTGCGACCAGGATTCAAACTCCTGGCTGCAAGGACACAGCTGTACTGTGAGGCGGTGACTTAGCGTTTGAAATGCCAGTATTTTCTGGTCTACAATTGTTACGGTAGTGATTTAGGTGACAGTCAGACAGCCGTAAGTGAGGTTGTCTCCTTCATGTGTGTGTGTGCGTGTGTGTGTGTGCGTGTGTGTGTGTGTGCGCGTGAAGCATGAGTTCGTGTCTCCTGCTGTAAGAAACCCGGCACAAAGAGGAGGCGGTGTGCTTGAAAAAGGATTTTCCACTTGGAAACAAAATGAGATTATTTTTTTGGCCAACAAGATTATTCCATTCCAGGCACCGACATTGTGTCTCAACCAAACCAGCAGAATAAACACATTATATCTAAGAAACTGAAAGGACAAGAATCGGTGTGCTGTCTAGTGTATATTCATTAATATGCATCTCATTATTTTCCTAATAGGCCTATACATGACTTAAGACACTGGCATGACAGCAACAGGAAGAGTTGACAATAACACATGCTGCTACTGGAACCAGATAAACCAAATAACACTAACGAAGCCTGGTTAATTTTTCATGTCCCTCCAGCGAAGCCTTAAATTGCTCCAATTGGATTTTAATCTGCCCACTACTGATTAGTCATTTAACTCCTCAGCAGTTGTCTCATTTGTTCCACAACAGCAGAACCAAACAGTGTGACAGTAGCCGGGTTGCCAGTCTGTTTAGCTTACACTCCTTGTTCTCCATCCATGTCATATAGTAGTCTACAAGCACTGGAATGTAAGCTAAACAGACTGGCAACACGTCTAGTGTGACAGAATGAGATCCATAGGAACAGGGTCTTGTTCAGTATGAGTTAAGTACCAAATAGAAGACACTGCAAAGCCGTTTGAGGCGCTTCGAAAACGACACACAGAAACAGACAACCCAGAGAGCCGACAAACCAGCCGACTGATTGGCTTGAATGAGGATTTAGGGGTGTTTCAGCACCATCTGTTGGCTGGTGGAAGCATTGTGTTCCAACAGTGTTAAGTAATGAGATTGATTGGCTGGCCTCTCTGGGTGTACAGATGCCCAGAGGGTGAGAACAGGACAAGGTCATTCAATATAGAGTTAATCTATCATTCAGTTAGTAGAGTCAATTTGTCTAGACTGAAAATGAAAGTTCTGCCATCTGGGGTCAAAATGTGAGCACTCCAAGTATGATATTGTGGCACTCTCTATTGATATCTTATACAGAAAGGTAATATTCCTAATTCACTGCCCGGAGAGGACATGAAAACCATCTACCGGGAGGAGAAGACATGAAAACCAAAGGTGAAGGAGAGAGGAGGACAAATAAAGCGACTATTGCATTTGTCAAAATCGCCCAACCTCGAAAGTAGTGTGTAAGCCTGATGTAGTCCAAGCACATACTTAGATCAGCAGAGCTGATGTCATGAATCGATACGGAGCTCAAAGAAAACCCTACCTAGCAGTTTTTTTCTAATGCTGAGAACTCTGTATTTCTCCACAAGATGGCGACAGTAATCTATAACATTGGACATCTCGGCTTTGAAAGTGGAGAGCAGAGAAGAAATAATGAGCGATAATAGAAGACCAGACAAGGGGTTTTTCAAGACATTCTTAATATTAAGAAATGTTTGCCCAAAAAGCACACTGAAGACCTATTTTGACTTGGATAGGTATGTTATATTTTCCAAGCCAGTTTAAAAGAGTTGCTCATGAATTACATATGAGATGTAACCACTTAGTATAGCCTTCATTGGATAATGGTTAGCTGATCTCTTTATACCACAGCACTATCAAACATTATTATACATTATTATTATTCATTTAATATATAATTTACTAAGCTCTCCAGGCGAAGCAGTATAATGGTAGCTAATAGTTCAAGCCATTTAAATCAGTATGATGAATCACGATGTAAAACGATGGAGGTGTGTGTGTGTGTACAGTCTGTCCAGTAGCACCACAAGGCAGGCCCAGGGCTGGTCCTCTTATGTGGGCTGAGTGCTTGGTGCTCGGGTGCATTGAGCCTGGGGACTGACGGTGAGATAGCTCTACTGCCGGAGGTAAACAGGGTACACCAATGACCAGCCCGTCAGACAGGCAGTGAGAGAACCTCTACTTACCCTGAACAGGAATCAGTTAGATAGGCGACGTGAGAGCCTCTTTTCCTCCCTTCCTCCCCCACTTGTCATCTCCCTCCCCCACCTCCCTTGCTCTGTCAAACCCCCCTCAGTCTCTCCTGCTTCATAGTCCTGCCCTGAGGCCCATTCTGGTACTGCAGCGCGATGCTGGAGAATTGCCACTCTAAGCCGATGACGGATGATTCTAGTTCTCTCCCAGTTCCAAGTGCTACTCCCTCCACCATTGGCCCACACCCAGGCTTGATCCCTGGACCCTTGCATTGCTAGCACATAAAGAGTCTAACCAGCTGGGGCCGCGCAAACACACGGCCTTCTCTATCAACTGAGCTACACATGAAGTCAGTCAAAGCTAATCTCAGTCCTGGCACCCTGGCGACCCCTTGAACTGCGGGGACAGGGTCCCAGCCCATTTCCCAAACCTTCTGAGATCCTACTTTTTTACCTACTGTCTTAAATAGCCCCACAGCTCACTTCTCCCGGTCGTTGGTAATTAAATGATACATTTTGTTGTTGCACCTTTGCCCAAACCAGTTGGATCCATTCTACCATAATGACAAGCAGTGGCATTGGAAACAGGGTACTAAGTATATAGGGCCCTAACGTGTAGAGGGGCCCTCGATAATGTTTGAATCCTGAACAAAGAGGGGAGGGGCCCTCAGAGACCGCCTATGTACAGGGCCCTTGATGACAAGACCCTTGTAATCACCTACGTGGACTAGTGTTCAGTACATTCACTCCCTATCTCTTCCGCTCCATCTCACCCTAATCACTCCCTCCCTCTCAATCTGCCTTCATCTTCCCCTCCTCTTCCTCTTCTCTCCATCAGTTCATCTCACCCCAATCCCTCCCTAACAACTCCTTCCTAACAACATCTCATCGTTATCTCCCTTCATCTCCCCCTCCTCTTCCTCTACTCTCCGTCAGTCCATCTCTTGCCCCATCCTCCCCCTGCCCCGCCCACCAGCCTTCATTAATCGTACCACAGAGATCCAGCATTTAAAAAAGTCCCATACCAGGTCATAATGAAGCCGGTCAGGATGCTCTCAAAGGTGTGTGGAACACGTCCCGTAGCAGGTCATGATGAAGCCGGTTGGCATGCTCTCAAGGTGCAACAATGGTATTTTGAGAAAACCTTTTTGTTTGTCGCCCAAAGAAAGTACAGTCACTGGTGAACCCTCTTGACAACACTGGTTGCATTGATGTGATATGACAGGTCCGCAGTTATGTGGACACAGCGGAACTTTAAACTGGTTAAACCTAGTACAAACGATGCATTGCAATCATATGTGATCTTAGGGGATGTTGAAACATTTGTTTCCTGAAAGAGATGAACCACCCCCGCGGCTGAAAGTCTCAAAACGTGCATACGTGCTAAGATAAAGGTGGACATCAAAAACAGCAGAGTAGCAAGATTATTAAGCAGTTGGCAGATTACATTGAATTCTGGCAATGACACTGAGATATACAAGCACACAAGCGGGAACCCAAAAAAAAAATAGATGAGCTTTGATATCAAAGCATCATTTTATCATCACAACATTAAACTCTAACACACCAAGCAGGACAAACCATTCCCCATCACCCCACCTAAACACAAGTTCTGTTTGTGCAGCAACAGAAAACCACACAACATAATGTATACTTTCAGAGACCTAAACAGAAAGTGTCGTTAAGATAATCATCTGCTCTAGCTGTTTTATCAAGAGCCAACAAGTCGGAGACTGTCAGAGCCATTTGATTAGTAACGTGAGCTCAAAGAAGTGCCCAACCGTACTTCCATAATGAGAAACAACAGAAAAGGTGATGAGAGAAAACACATGACTGAGCAATATCCTGCCTCATTGGAGACTCAAGGACATGCTGGGGTCGGCAAACACTGCTCTTACCATCATTCTAATGGAAGGGAACGTATCAACTTAAAACAAAGCCCTTCACACATGCTTTCATAGATCTATGAAGCAGTAAGTGATAAAGCACTTCAGTTTTGAGAAGAAAGTTTGATGCGAACAGAAGAACCAGAATCTCTCTTGGTAGTAAGTGTAGAAAAAAAGCTCCAAAGTGACTGGCATAGAAAGTTTGGTCTAAAAGACATTCACTGAACTGCCCAGGAGAACTCCCCCACATTCGTAACATCATCAATAAAGATGTGGGAGCATGTTCCAGAGGCAGGTTAGTCCCTAACCCTACCTACTGACTGACCAACGCCCACATCTAGTCTGTTCTAGTCCCTAACCTACGTACTGACTGACCAACGCCCACATCTAGTCTGTTTTAATCCCTAACCCTACCTACTGACTGACCAATGCTCACATTTAGTCTGTTCTAGTCCCTAACCCTACCTACTGACTGACCAACGCTCACATCTAGTCTGTTCTAGTCCCTAACCCTACCTACTGACTGACCAACGCTCACATCCAGTCTGTTCTAGTCCCTAACCTTACCTACTGACTGACCAACGCCCACATCTAGTCTGTTCTAGTCCCTAACCCTACCTACTGACTGACCAATGCCCACATCTAGTCTGTTCTAGTCCCTAACCCTACCTACTGACTGACCAACGCTCACATCTAGTCTGTTCTAGTCCCTAACCCTACCCACTGACTGACCAACGCTCACATCTAGTCTGTTCTAGTCCCTAACCCTACCTACTGACTGACCAACGCCCACATCTAGTCTGTTCTAGTCCCTAACCCTACCTACTGACTGACAAACGCTCACATCTAGTCTGTTCTAGTCCCTAACCCTACCTACTGACTGACAAATGCCCACATCTAGTCTGTTCTAGTCCCTAACCCTACCTACTGACTGAACAACGCTCATATCTAGTCTGTTCTAGTCCCTAAACCTACCTACTGATTGACCAATGCCCACATCTAGTCTGTTCTAGTCCCTAACAATTTTTTTCTTTTCTGCTAGGCGCACATACATTAATGTGCATATTCCTCAATGTACATTTTCACATTTACATACACAGAAAACCTCTTTCATCCATTATATAACAACAACAAACAATTAACTTGAAGAAAATACATGGATCCTCAAGAATAATGTGTCTTATTTTCTTTTTGCTTCCTCTTGAAATGACAAATGTTTTATTGTTTACGTCATGCTTATCACAATAATAGCTCTGCTGTTAGAGCCATTTTGAATTAAAAGGAAAAAACTGGAGAGACAGATTGTCTCAATTAAGTTGGCGAGGCCAATTGAGAAAAACTATCTGTGCAGGTGTGTGTGTGTGTGACAGCGTGAGAGTGTGTGAGTGAGTGTGTAGTGAGTGCACGCATATGAAAAAGTTAATGATGCAGATGTTCAATCCACTGTCATGTGAAAAGGTATATACACGTAGAGTATGTATCATGGTTGAGGGCTTTTTTGCATGCACAGCAAGCTTCAAACCCCCACAGCAGATCAAAAAGAAAGAAATGGAGGGTTAGGTAATGGCCATGTTAAAACTCACATTAAATAATTCTGCTGTAGCTTTGCTTGTGTTTTTTGGATCCTTGTTCAGCTTCAGTTTTTTGACAGATGGCCTCACATGTTCCTCAAGAATTCTCAGGTACAATACGGAATTCATGGTGACGGCAAGTTGGCCAGGTCTCGTTCTGACTGTTGACCCTGGATTGTAAGAGACTTCTATGCGCATCTTTCAGTCAGCCATTTGGGGTGAATTTGGCGGGACAGCCTGTCCTATGTAGATTGCCAGTGGTCTGGAATTCGTCAGAGAGTGGAATGGTTGGAAAGTACTTGTAAATGGCTTTGGCCTCAATAATCTTTCTTCTTTGGTCCTCGGTTAGGTCTTTTGATCTTGGCATGATGTGTTTCCAAACACCCTATGGTTAAGGCCAAACCAGACAAAGTTTATAATATTAATGAAAGGCTGGACTCTCCCAACTTACTCTGTAATGTTCTAATCATTTGAACCAGTTTTGGTGCAACTGATTCTAATTTCAGCCATTTTATGGTATTGTAAACGCAGTACTAACTTTCTACATTTGGAAATGTCATTTCTGTTGATTTTAATTGCATAAAAGTTACATTTTGGGTGTGATTTTTTGCATTGGGTTGCCTTCATCAATGAGTATGGTTGGAATTCAACTCAGATATCCTTGTGTCCAAATATGTAAAAACAAAAAGGTTATTTTCCATGGTGTGTACTTTTTCAGTCAGGGTTTATTGATATCACTAGGGGTCTCCAACCCTGTATGTAAAACATACTCCAGTTCCCAGGATTGATTCAGTGCTACAGTGTTTGTGTTGGCCTAGAGGAAGGAAGAAGAGGAAAGGGGTTAATATGAATACAATTTGAATATATACGTTCATCTGTGTTTTGTAACGCCAGAGGTATTCACATCCTCTGACGAATGTGGTGTGTTCATACAGTCTGTAGCAGGATTTCAGTATGAGTGTATGTGAATGTTATGTCAATTTTCTGATGTCAGAAGGCCCCTAAGGGCCTCTCTTATCCACTTGAGGTAGTTGGGGTGTGTGTGTGTGCGTGTGTATGTGTGTCAGTGTGTTGCATTCACTCGGTGTCCCTCACATGAATTTCCCACTTCCTGATTACAGTGTGATTACAAGAAAAATTATTAAAACCAGAAGTGTCTCTGTCCTCCCTGGTCCTCCCGGACCTCAAATAAATAGCCCTTGGATGGAAAATAAGGTTTTGTTGGAAGGTTGCAACAAAACGCTGATAGTTAACGCAGCATAGATGCAAAGCAAAGTATTTCTCATTTTTCTGCTGGTGTCATGATGACAACCAGTGAACTTGGAAAGTGACTATTCGTTTTTTCGGTTCCTAAAGATGTTTGGCAGTTTGTCAGACAAGCTGTTCATGTTTTGGGTGATAAAAAAGAGATGAAATATTTCAGTCATATTCTGCCATCAAGGTTCACCTGTCATCTGCAGCATTCAGGCTCTTGCAGATGGGCATCGATGGAATAGCAGCGACAGAAATACATTTACTTTCCTGATATCTCTGCCCATTTCTATGAACCAGAAAAACGAATTTGTCAGAAAGTTTGTGGAATATATAAAAAAAATTACAATCTACTCTTCTGAAATTAAGCAAATACTTTTGTTCATGGTTGAAATATGAACATTTGGAGATCAGCGTGTAAGGACTCTCATTCAAAGGACCAGCTTGCAGGGGCCAATAAACAATTCCCAAGGGCACCGTTTTCACTAAACACGGGTGACTAATGTCACTAACTGTAAACTGCTCTGGATCCAAGCCCCATCTAACCCTTCTGACTAAAATAAAAAATAAAAGCATTCCGGCTGACCAAATTTCTCGCCCTTACAAAACTACCCTGATGGTTCCAAGGTCGGCACACAATTTGCGTGGTCTGACATGTTTGTTGTTGCATTGTTTGACTGCAATGTAGCGGTCTGAGTTCGTTACGCATTCGACGCTGCACATTCTGAGTCTCATTGTCGTGGCTCTGCCACGGCTCACACAGCATTGAGAAGTCTCTGTTTCAAAGTATTTCGGTTCACTGTCATTTACGCGAAATGCCAAGGATTCGTGAATGCCTCAAAACATCTCTGTTTTTATTTTTTTTAATCCGCGTCCTCTGTCCTCAACTATTCCCTGCCGGGGCTGTTCCAGATGCTTCCTCTCCTTGCTGGTGGGATGGGCCTGGAATGCTTAATTGGTGTATGAGCAGCACTGCTCTGACAACAAGGACAAGGACCATGCCATGGATGGAGCTGAGTCACACGTATGCGCGGGAGCACGTGCGCGTGGCGCAGAAGCACACTGAGGCTTCTGAGTAATCTTTGAAAACACAGCCACACATCCTGCAGTGGTTACTGTCTTCGTATCGTTTTCACGTCTTCGCTCGTGACAGCGTTTTCCGACAACAAGCTGACCACAGTACGTTTCTCTCTCTTCCTCTAGGTTTTTCTATGAAAAGCAACTGAACTTTTTCCAAGAGAAGGCTGGATTACTTGAAAGTTAGGCACAAGGAACAGACGCAGTATGTTTTTTAGGGCCCTGGTGGACGTTTCATTAAAACAGGAAGTGCTAGAGGAGGGGGTGAGGGGATGACCAGCCAACAGAAAACAAACCGCTGTTATGGGGAGGTGGCGTTGTCCCTTGGGTGGCCTCCTGGAGGTGGTTTGGGAGGACGGTCCCGATGACCTCTCCACCCTTGTTCCCAATACAGTCTTTCTTCCTCTTGGGCTCCCATCATGTCACTGGGGCCAAGCAACGGCTCGGGGTGACCCTCCTTCTGACCTCTGTTGCCTGACTCCTGGGGCATCTTCTCCCTTGGGTTTTCTCCCAGCAACTCCCCGGAGCTGCTCATTGGGAGCCCGTAAATACCTCTCTTGACAAGGTCCCGATAGAAGGCAGTCCATTGGATAGGTAACTTTTAAGAGAGGTCTGGTCTTTTCGTCGACAGCTGTGTAGACATGTAATCATTGTGTGCCAGATCTTGTTTCAGAGGTATTACCAAGAGCCATAGCAACAATCCCCAGCTCACACACAGACAGCATCAATACATCGATGCACTGTTTCTCATAATGCTTGATGGAAATGGGTGAGTTTGGTCATTTACCTTATTCAACACAATCATGGCAAGGCATAAGGCTTATTGATTCCATCTCAGGAAATGTCAAACCATTCTGAAGGAGGCACATTACTGTACAACCTTTGCTAGGAAACTCTGTACTTGGCACTTGGCACAATTCTTGGAAAATCACAAACCAATCACACCTATTCACAGCAACCAATCTACCCTAAACCACAAAGCCTATCACAAGTCTCGCTACAGAAACATATTTTATGTCAAATCCATATGTTAATAAACTGCTTCGGAGGGCCGTCATAACTTGATGTTGTAACTGGTGGAAGTTCAAATAGCGCTTCCAATACTGCAGAGGTTAGTAACAGCAAAAACTATTAACAAATAAAAGTAGTCAGGCTGTAAAATTAACAATGTTGCTATAATTCTGTTTACTTTAACAAATCTGAAGTATTGAAACAAAAGAAAAATACTTACGTAATCGTATAGGTAGATATTTTCAAATTAAACCTCTCAATGTTTGAGTTGTGTTGTTAATCTAAAGTACACTGTTCAATTCATTATAATAATGTTTAGAGGCTCCAGCAACCCGCTCTGTCAAAGAATGTCCTCCAGCTAAATCTAGTCACCTAGCTCTACTATAATGCATAATGATATGGCTGTCGTCTGCTGTTGAAATTAAATATCCAGTTCTCTACAGATGAATCTGGTTGCTTAATCAGGAGAGCTGCTGGAGGCTAAGGAAGTGGCACTGAGAAATGTATTATGCAACACCTCGCATAATGTCATCCACACAGGTTAGAGTTTTAAAATCAATGTTTCTTCATTATATCTTAGATAATGTCCATCTGCGCATACCTTATGTAAACGTTACATACAGTAACCAGCCTTGTCTGAGCCATAACAGCCCATATGTCCTTTCTTCTGTTTCTGTAAGGTTAGGCAGTTTGCTGTAAGCCCCCAGGACAGGATGCTAATCTATCGCAGAATCTGGATATACCATTGAAAACACAGTCTAGGACAGAATTTGAGATTACACACTATTAGATCACTGTATGTACATACACACAGCATTGTTATCTTTCTTCCCAATTATAAAACTGTTTGTTCCTCTTGGCTACCACATACAAATCAAGTTACTGATGTTTATGTCCATTTTGACTTTCAGATCCAGAAAGTCTGTTCTGATCCTGAGGAGTTCAGAGGACTTCCACAATTGGCAAATTGGCATGAAAGGTTCAGCTCAAAAAAGGTTGTTGCAGAAAAAAGATTGAATTCAAATGGATTTACTTGAGACGTAACACCTTCTGAGCTGTGGCCAACAAGTAATATGTCAACCCTTGGAGGAGTAAATGAGTTTCTTGACACAACAGGGGAGGAAACTGTGTGGGTTCAAACCAGTTAGTTGGCCCATCACATGACGACTCTTCCATCCCTGCTATCACTTTCTCAAACAGCCCTGATTATACCCCCAGCCTAATTACGCCTGGCTTAGATATTATGACTGGGATGGGCTTCAAAGCATCACAGATGCACAACGTCTCACTTACCACAACCCAATGGGGCTTTAGGCGGTGGACTTCAAAGCATGGGAGCAACAGCAACAGAAGCATAGACGCACACACACAAATCCCTGACCCCATGGAACCAACATCAGAAAGTGAACACAAAGCAGGACGAGCAGGATGAGATGTCTAATCTCGTGCATACGATATGCTGTCCTGCTCATTGTGTGGGTGTGTGTGTGTGTGTGTGTGTATGTGTAAGTGTGGTTTACTCCTTCCTATTACATCCAATGGATGACAAACCAGACCGGATTTTTTTGAACTTGTAATCTTTGGATATCCAGTTTCCCCTTTAATATAATGAGCTGTACAATATTTCCCCTGGAAATTGGTATGGGCCTTCTGTGGTTCTACAGTCTATGGATGGAGTCATCATTCAATACATTGTTCTATTTATTGGGGGGGGGGGGGTTGTTGTGGAGAAAGATAGAGTGGGAGAAAGAGACAAGGCGAGATGGAAGTAATAAACAAAATATTGTCTTTGCAATAAAAGATTTCCTCTGGTTCATGTTTTTAAGTCCAATTTTATTGCTAACACTTTTACTGTTACCATGGACACAATGTTGGCATAACAGGTTGCTTTACACTAAAGACCGGACAGGTTTAGATATTTTAAAGGTTGACCCATTTTTTATAGTTTTTTTTATGTTACCTTACCCTGCATATTGACCTTATTGCAAGAAATAAAATAAAATACAAGCTCTATGTTACTGAAATATATCTAGCATCAAGAAAAGCTGTGGAAAAATAATTTGAAAAATAGGTGGATGAGGCTCCTTCTTTCCTGCTTGGTCCTGTCCGGAGATATCTTTAGATGAGGCCACAGTGTCCCCAAACACCCCTGCCTCAGTACAGAGGATCTATGCTGCAATAGTTTATGTACTTTCCTTGTGGAATTCCTCCTTTATCTGGTTGGATCTTAGACATGCTCCTTCTAACAATACATCTCTCTCTCTTAATTTTGCTGAAACAGCCATGCTGGGCCACCCAACACCAATGTTACTGCAAATCTGCCTGTACATTTAACATCTGGAACCAAATCTCATTGAGGTCTGAGTACTAGTCTTGAATATCCTTCCCTTGAAGTCTCTTTTGCCAATAGGCATTCAAAGATTAGGGAAGTAAGAGGTTTGATTTAAGAGTCCTCACAGGTACATTTATGTCCCGATATTAGCTGTTCTTGGTGCCGAAATGCTCTCTGACCCTCAAATTGTGAGCCAAACTTGAACCAGATACACTAGTTTTGATTCATCAAACTAGCCTTTCAAAACATGATTTATGTTCTGAGATTTTAAAAATAGCCTTTTGTTGTCCATCTTAATCAGATGTGCAGAGTGCATTTTTAGAGTGACATTTGCTAGGCTTGTCTCTGGATGTCCATGTGCAAACACATGAATGTTCAGACTTGAATCTAAAAGGTCACATCTTATTGATCTACGAGAGTGCCATTCTCTAATGCTCTGGGTACAACGGCAGTACACTGCCCAAATGTTGGAATCATGCTTGGCATTGTTGTGAATGCTGAAGTTACATGGTGGCCAGACAATATCCATTTAAAAGTAACCACACTTCCTTTTGGTTGGTAAATAAATGATGATAGATGTATGTTACTTTAACATCACAGTTATTCATGTTAGTTAAGTAGTTTGAAACAGACTAATAAAATATATATTAACTAATATAACTAATTTAATATATATATATATATATATATATATATATATATATATATATATATATATATATATATATATATATATATATATATATATATATATATATATATATATATTAGAAACACGGTATACGTTTATTGCTTGGTGTTGATTTCATCCGAATAGGTATTAAGGTATTTTAAAAGTGTACATAGTTTGGTTCAGTTCAATTCTATTCCACTGTCTTGACCTGAACAGAGGAGGTGGGTGTTGGTTTGTAAGTGAGGTTTGATCGTGGAATGCAGCCTCGTCTAAGTGAAGGACAGTAAGAACCGAGCGGTTGCAGACATTACATTTTACTGTTGAGTGTAGTTTCAGTTGTCGTAGGTTTTATACAAAGTTCACGGTTCGATGACACATTCTTTTCTGTGAGCTATTCAAAAGAGTCTTGGCAACGCGCTCTTGGATACGGGCGTCTCCTGGGAGACAGGTGAACAGAAGTTGAATTTCCGTGGAAAACTGTCTTTTTCCACTATGGCTCTCTCTGCTTTCCATCCCCCCGCGAACTCTAACTATATTTCAGAGGTTTTTCACTGAAGCTGTTGTTTTACACGATATCCTTAAAGATGGATGATAAGGAATGTGTAACGTGGTCCATAATGAAACGATGCGGTGTGTCCCCAACACTTGTTGAACGGTGATTATACTGCATTATGGCTTGCCGGAGCGGCTGCTGTTGTGGCTTCGGTCCTTTTAACGAAGACAACGCAAGGTTCCTGATGTTAGCGGTATTCATAGTCCTTTACCTCTTCTGCGGTGCCGCTGTCTTTTCAGCACTGGAACAGCCAATGGAAGAGGAGGCGAAAGAACGCTGGGTACAACGATTTGAACAGTTCAGTCTAAAGTATAACCTAAGCAAGAAAGAGCTAGACAACTTCTTGAGGAACTACGAGGAGGCGAACGTGGCTGGGATCCGTGTGGACACTATCAGACCTCGGTGGGACTTCACCGGCGCATTCTACTTCGTTGGGACCGTGGTCTCGACCATCGGTGAGATATGCTTTAGCCTAGCCAATAGGTTTCCTTTGACAAATGTAATATCCTTATCGAACACCATGAACAAATATGCATTAATCATATCATTTGGAACAATACTCCATAGCAATTAAAATAAAATGTACAGTTGTCAGAGATAATCAGTAGGTGTTGTATTTAAACAACCCAATTCAAAAATCCCAAATATATAGGTTTTTCAGCTTTCCAAAATGTATAGTTCTTAAATGTATAGTTCTTAGCAGTGTGATATACGAATATGATGTGCTTATGCATACCATCGGTTTCCCCACAACTAGAACAATATGAACCAACCAAGAATGCTTCAATATGGACTTCCATTGAGTTTTGATGAATCTAATTGTGTCTCATAATTGGTTTGAATATGAAACCCCTTTAGATTTTGTAGCGTTGGAGTCAACTACTAGGTAACTCCTTAATGATATAAGGCCCTGCCTGTGTTGCCAAAAAACACCCTGGTGTAAAGGGGATGTTTATGGCAGGGAGCTAGTCTTATCTCAGGTCTTTTGTAGCTAAGCAACACAGCCAAAAGACCGGTGTTGTCAACAATGGGTTTTGTGCAACAATGCGTTGTATTCAGTATAGAGATACTAAATACAACAATTTATGTTCATTTCAAAAACAAATTATTATCCATTCTTATCTCTCTTTTTAACTGTGCATTGTCAGAAAAGGTCCCGGAAGTAAGTACTGCGCCTTTACAAAGCTTATGGCAAATGCTCTACACTGCAAACTGCAGAGCCAGTGAATGGAAGTACAGACAGCCCATTTGATCCCATGGTTGCCTGTTGTTAAATTGTTAAATGAGGAGTGAAAAAGGCCCTTGGAACAGACAGAGCAGTCAAGGGCTAGAGTGGATGCTGAGATGTGAATGCAGCTGATCAATAAAGACTGGAGGCACTAAATGATGGGCACAGGACAGACAGGCTCAGGACAGAAACACTCACAGTCTATGTAATAGAAAATATACCCTAATCCTATTATTTATAAATTGACAATATAAATGGCTTGTAGGTATCAGACTTGCATGCTGCTAAAATACAAAGTAAATCGGATATAACGGAAAGTGACATGTTACTGTCCATTTATCTTGTTTACTTGTGTATTTTAGCACAGTTCGACTTGGATTGATATTGTGGCGCAAAACGCGCAATCCCCCTGCAAATCAGCATTGCACCGAGTGCCCCAACAAAATCTGCTGGAAGCTTCCGGAAGATTACGGAAGGTACCAGCTGGGCAGGCCCGCCCCTACACACCTGCCTCCTATTAGGACCTGGTCTGCGGAGGTATTTGAGGGCTCCCAGGGAGCAGCTCCGAGCCGAGGCCAAAAGCGAGGAAGATTCCAGGACCCATACTTCCCAAACCCCCACCGGGAGCGTCCCCGTAGGAAGATGCTCATACATCCACTCTTCACCATACGGACGGTGGTAGCCAGATGACAAGCGGTACCTTGTTTTTACTAGGGGTAGCACTTGTCCTTAAATGGTTGTCCTTCGGTTCTCTCATCATTGCCAAGAAACTGAAGCTCTGTAAATAGGGCCAATGGATCCCTGGACACCCCAATGACCAAGGCCTTTCTTGTCTGGTTACTTAGTTTGACCAGACGGCTTAGCTTTTGGAAGTGTCTTGAATACTTTCCAGAGGCACTGTGTGACCAAAAACACAAGCCTCAAGACACACCTGTGACATTGTCTGCTTTAATGTGAACATAATCAATAAAGCAAACGCATAAAGAGCCAACCTGAGCCAAATAATAGGGCCTCTCGTTGAAACTAGCGCATTACATAGGACAGAGAATGACATTTCAGAATTCAGTGTTCATGTCGGCCGTGAAGACTGGATATGAAAACGGCTGCTGTGTTTAATCCACATAGCCAATCAAGTGTTCTTGTTCAAATTCCAATATAATAATCTACAAATGAATCATCAGAGCAAAGAACAAATGTATGGCATTGAAACGATTGTATTGATTCTTGGCATTTGGCTTTTGGCATTTGGCTTAAAGCAAACATTCCTGTACTATGTAGAAGTGCGTTGGGAATGAGAGAAGTGAAATGGAGAGTAACGTAAAATAATTTAGAAATGTAACGGAGAAGATCAATTCAAAGCAAGGGTGAACTGTGAGAGAAATAAACAGAAGAAAAAGAGAGAGATAAGAATCAAGAATACTTTTTGTCACCATTAGCAACCCTTTAGGTTAGTGGGTGTGTCAGTAAATGGTAGAGGAGGCACTGGGCTCATGTGACTGACGCGCAGAGGGGAGGAGGATACGTGCACATGCTGAACAGTCCAAAAGCCAGAGCTAGCGCAGAACACTCCAGTAACTGTGTGTGCGTTTTAGGTCCAACTATACTCATGGGGACATTTAGTAAAACCAGAAAAAATTTGACTCATGGGGACCGGCAAAAGGTAAAAAGTCAATATCCGGCTCAGGGTTTAGGGTCCAACTTACAATTCATTTTAGAGTTTTTTTTAAGGTCCAGGCATTGTTGGTTACATTTAGGGTTTAGGTTAGGCATTCAATCCAGGTCAAGTTTAAGCATAAATGTTACTTTATTGCGGTTAAGGTTAGATTAAGGTTAGGTTAAGGTTAGGTTTAGGGTTAAGATTAGGGAGCCTGCAATTTCTATTTTCTGGTCCACATGAGGAGAGCCATACAAACTTCTGTGTGTGTGTGTGTTTGACACCTCTATTTTAAGCCTGTCTCGTGTGAGCCTTGTTCAAACTCATCATGCTTTTCTCCCTGTCTGTGGAAGCTGACAGTACACATGTTCAGACCTACTGGTGTATAATTGTAAATAGACAGGAATTGAAAGATAAAAGACTTTCACTGTGATTCAGTATTGGTTGGCACACTGTTGTCGTTTAACGGTAATGTTTCCACTATCCACAATCACGTAATTATCACAGACATGCAATTTAATAGCTAGTAAATTCAACCAAAACCAATATTTCTAGTTCGACCAACACAGTTTTGTTTTGCTTTCCTTTATTTTAACATCTCCCTCCATTTTAATTCTCCTCAGGGTTTGGAATGACCACGCCAGCGACCAACGGTGGCAAGATCTTCCTCATTTTCTACGGCCTGATTGGCTGCGCTGCCACAATCTTGTTCTTCAACCTTTTCCTGGAGCGTGTCATCACCGTCATCGCCCTCGTCCTCAAGTCCTGCCATGAGCGACGTCACCTCCACAAGGCCGTGCTTCCTCAAAATGGCGGCCGGCGCTTCTACGAGGGAGGCGGCGGAGGCAGTAGAGGGGAGGGGCTGGCCGGGTGGAAGCCTTCGGTATACTGTGTGATGTTGATCCTGGGTGCTGCCGCCATCTTGGTCTCCTGCTGTGCGTCCGCCATGTACTCTGCCGTCGAAGGCTGGGGGTACCTCGACTCGCTCTACTATTGCTTTGTGGCATTCAGCACCATTGGCTTTGGGGACATGGTGAGCAGCCAGAGGTCAGCGTATGGCGAGGGAAACGAGAACCAGACAGCGTATCGGCTGGGCAACTTCCTGTTCATCCTGACAGGAGTCTGCTGTATCTACTCCCTTTTCAACGTCATCTCCATTGTCATCAAACAGGTATATTATTATATTCAACGTCATCTCCATTGTCATCAAACAGCTATATTATTATATTCAACGTCATCTCAATCGTCGTCAAACAGGTATATTATTATATTCAATGTCATCTCAATCGTCGTCAAACAAGTATATTATTATATTCAACGTCATCTCAATCGTCATCAAACAGGTATATTATTATATTCAACGTCATCTCAATCGTCGTCAAACAGGTATATTATTATATTCAACGTCATCTGAATCGTCGTCAAACAGGTATATTATTATATTCAACGTCATCTCAATCGTCATCAAACAGGTATATTATTATATTCAACGTCATCTCAATCGTCGTCAAACAGGTATATTATATTCAACAGCATCTCAATCGTCGTCAAACAGGTATATTATTATATTCAACATCATCTTCATTGTCATCAAACAGGTATATTATTATATTCAACGTCATCTCAATTGTCGTCAAACAGGTATATTATTATATTCAACGTAATCTCAATCGTTGTCAAACAGGTATATTATATTCAACGTCATCTCCATTGTCATCAAACAGGTATATTATTATATTCAACGTCATCTCAATCGTCGTCAAACAGGTATATTATTATATTCAACGTCATCTCAATCGTCGTCAAACAGGTATATTATTATATTCAACATTATCTCAATCGTCGTCAAACAGGTATATTATTATATTCAACATCATCTCAATCGTCGTCAAACAGGTATATTATTATATTCAACATTATCTCAATCGTCGTCAAACAGGTATATTATTATATTCAACGTCATCTCAATCGTCGTCAAACAGGTATATTATTATATTCAACATTATCTCAATCGTCGTCAAACAGGTATATTATTATATTCAACATCATCTCAATCGTCGTCAAACAGGTATATTATTATATTCAACAACATCTCAATCGTCGTCAAACTGGTACATTATTATATTCTTACAGGTTCATCACACTAACAAAACCAGCCTCATTACAGATTTTCATTATCAGCTTACATACAATACATTCTACTACACAACGTGGCCAAATGGTGGTGCTATAACAACAATTGACCTAATTTGAGCAACTGTGTATGAATTTGGTGCATGTGTTACTCTATCTTAAGGAAACTGTACCTAGACTTTACTATACCAGGTCAACCACTATTTGGGAAAGACATTGTTGCATAGCCTCTATATACCACACAATCGTACTAAACTTAAATACATTAAGATTAGTACGTTCTGTTAGCCAATAAGGTTAAGTGGGGTTCGGAATGTATTTGGTTGTTCTTGAATGGAATAGAGCGGCCTCCCGGCCATGCATCTCAAAACTCTGAAATGTTTTCCGAATTTGTACTATACTCATATGGTTTACCCAAGTAGAACATTAGTGTAAGAGCCAGGGGTGTAACCAGATCCCTTGAGATCCAGACCCCGAAACACATACGTTTTGAGACCCGGGTGAAAGACCTGTATATTGAGGCACTGAATCTCAAACCAACCCCTATCCCATGCACATTTGCTTGGAGTGCCCTCCATGGTCACATGTTGCTGACTAAACTCCAAGGGTGATTTCCACCAATCGGCTAGGGGTTCCATGAAGAGGTGCCCGTGAAGGCACAAATGGAGGGCAGATGGAGGGGTTCATTTGGGATGGACTACATAAGCAGGCCAAGACACGGTTAAAAACTAGATCCAGGTATAAGGGCAAACGGTTGAAAAAGCTTGGACCCCGGGTTGATGCTGCTTATGAGACGTGCTTAAAAAAAATGTTTTTTTGAAAAGCACTTATAATATATACAACATATTATTGTAGACATTTTATGCTTGGAAAATAAATGTTTTGCAATTAGAAATATTATTGTAAGCCTATATGCGAGACTTCTTATTAAATTTCCATTGATCATTTATACTGGGACTTTTAGGTGCTGAACTGGCTGTTGAGGAGCCTGGAGCGCCCATGTTGTTGCCCAGGTCGGGTGGCCCACCACCCACACCACAGACAACCCCGGAGGAATGTGGTGGTACCCGGACACCTCAGGGCCAGACGGGACCTCTCCATCGAGACAGACACGGTGAACGAGAGTGAGGCGGATGGACGGAGGATGTCTGGCGAGATGATATCCATGAGAGATTTTCTGGCTGCCAATAAGGTGGGGAGAGACAGACACGAAAACGTGTTCGTCCACTGCTTCTGGTTTACACCCAAGTCAGACGTGGTAATTTAGCCGTGTTCACAGATTCAATCAGATCCTTCTCTTGCAGAAACTTTGGTACACTGATTCTCTCCATCAACTGCATTATAAAGCATGAAGAGAAACCGGGGACAATGGGTCCCTGTTTGACAGGTCAACCCAGGAAACGTTAACTCTGCATCATTAGATGTACTGTAAAACACACATTCATGCTGACACGACCCAGCACGGCTAAAGAAATTTAACTAGTTTTACTGCAGATTTGACAAAAGCTTTTCATTCAAAATGTCACTTCATTTCCCCCCAATTCCTCCTCGCCTGGTATGAAGTGGAACTAGCCTCAAGGTCCAGATTTGAGTTTGAGAGCTAAAGAGGGATCTGTATTTGTCCTGGGGCTTCTATGTGGCAGAGAAGAGAGCCCTGTGGGCTTGTTTCTTTGTACAGTGGGCGCTCCTAAACTCACCAGTGAAACATGGCATTTGGATGCAGTGCAATGATTTCCTCATGTACATTGATTTAGGATGTGACCCTGTCAGTGTAGTCTTGTATGTTGGCAAATTTGTCCTTGAATATGTCCTTATCATCGGTGGTGTCAGAACAGTGAATCCCCCAAGGACTTGTCAGTCCATGTCTGCAGTGTTACACAGGCTTTCCAGCTTACCGTCCTGTTTTTGGTTAAAATTGCCAGTGATTGTCAATGTAGAATTTTTGGACAAACACCAGCTGGTAATTTGGGTGTAATATTCAGTACTTTGTTTTGGGTGAAAGAAATCTGTATTTTTGTCACCTTAAAAAATAACAAACATATAAACACAAGGAGTAGCATCCACTAAACTGAGATGACCTCACCGGGTGCCAAACGAGTATATGATCCATCAGTTTATTAAAGTATTTATTCCATATGCAATTTATCCTTCTGTTCTACCACAGTGTCTCACTAGTGACATCAACCCCCCCATCTAAAATATTTACGAAAACTTCTAAAGAGGACAATGATATTTCCTATTTGCTGACATTGGTCCTTCAAATGCCACAACAATACAGATTGCAAGTCCAACCAAACCCTGATATTACGACATATCAACCATTCCTGTACCTGATTCAATCAACGATGGACAGTACCGGAAGAAAAGGGCTATTGATGGTTTATTTTTACTACTGCATTGCATTAATCGCCTCTTGTTCTACATTTCTATATGAATCAATGGTAAATCATTTGTCTCTCTCTGTCCTTCAGGTGAATTTAGCCATAATGCAGAAGCAGCTGTCAGAGATGGCGAATGGTCACCCTCGCCAGTCAGGCACCAGCTCCCGCCACAACGGGTTCTCCGAAGGGGTGGGCGCCCTGGGCATCATGAACAACCGCCTGGCAGAGACCAGTGTAGACAGATAGGCCAGACAGACTGACCAGAGACAGACTGGCCTGACGGAGAGACCAATGGGGAAAGGTACACTGGCCAGACCAGCACAATGGACATACAGCACCAGTCGGATGGATAGACGGTCACGACAGACAGGCTGGCCAGAGAAAGCACCTTCAGAAAAGATATTGGTCTCAATGACACACAGTCAAATAAATTAACCAATCCTCCAGCTCTCTCTTCCAGGAAAATATTTGACTTCATGGATTACAGCCTGACCAGACCACATCAATTCAGAATATATAATATATTAATATTACCATAATGTATTCATCTAGCACATCCTACAAAGCTGTTGAAATGCAGTGGTATTCAGTGTGCAAAAAAGTTAGCCGCTTAACTATAGAGACAATGCTCTACTGCATCAAGCTATCCAAAGCAGGAGAGTTATTGATCTTATGTACCAACATGTACAAAGGTTAGGTCTCATTGTTAGAAACCTCTGCCTGCCCCCACCCACACCGAAATCTAGATCAGGACCAGATGTAGCTACACCATGGTGGTTACGGTTACCCAGGCAGTTTCCATGGTGATAATAACTACATGAACACAGTTACATAAAGCTACCCAAAATCCTTGCAGTTCAGGGATTTAAAACACCAATGGTATTTATCATATCACCAGTGAATAACAATTAGCCAACAACTCATCGCCACAACCACAAATGCCTTTTCTCCTGACCCAGTAGACCCATTGCTTTCCAGTGAAAACACTTTTCCCAGACTGCACAGTGGTCTAAGGCCCTATTTCGCTGACCAATGGGAGACACGACAGGTGATGCAAACTGTCCAGCATAGCCCAGGGAGAGGGAGAAGAGGGAGCATCGTCAGCAGGGATATCCTGATACCATTGCGCTCTAGTGACTCCCTCAGGTGGATTGGGTTCCTGCCGAGCTAAACGTGGTCAGATGTGTGAGCAGGTCTTCACAACACTGACCAGTGGGAATTCATCGTTGGTAGAGCAGTCTGGGGAATAAAGGCTTGGTGGGGATGCCTAGAAGGAAAGCTGCATTCTTCAACTTTTCAGAATCTGTTGGGAGTAATTGTGATGAGTCTAGGATGTAGGTTTAATTGATATAACGAAATTGGGGAATGGAGAAAATAGGGCGGTACAAAAAACAAATTAATAAATTAATAAAGACAGAAAGACGTGGTGGTAAAACCCCTGGCCTATACATATCTGTTTGACTCACTAGAATGTGACAGACTGTAACAACTGAATATCACGTTTCTCCCTGAATGGACCGAAGCTACAGAAGAACAGATGGATTTATGGTCATCAGCTGTGAGTTCACTCTGACACTGCTCTCGTGCATTATCTTTCAGAGACATACTGCAATGTACAATAGCACTCAGTATAGCAGCACCATTACAAAAAAATAGAGACCAACTGCACATTATCCAAGGAACATATCATAATTGAAGTACCGCAATGTAGCATCCTACGGACTAATAAGCGCGTGTCCGTCTTTTGTCCATATCTGTTTGGGTCCGTTAAGCTTGTGTTCATATCTAATGCAAAACGATTCTCTCTAATATGAGGTGCTTTTAGTTAATTATTTCAGTGAATGAGGTGTTATGTCCCTGTTCTATTCTGAAAATATTAAAAAAGAATTTGAGTGACAAGAGGGAAAAAGAAAACCAGAAAAAGATAGATCAGTGAAACGATGATATGTGGGTGAAAGGAATGGAGATGAAAGAACAGACCAACTGTTCAGATCACGTACTACATTATGCATTGTGTTAAAGTAGGGTTGAAATACGCCTCTCCAAAGGCCTTGTTGAATGAACTGGAGAAGATGCTTATATTACGGGTTGATGCTGAGAGACTTCTACAGATTCCCTAGTTGTTACCTAACAGCAAGCTGTAGTGATGAATGTCTCAATAACTACCTATTCAAAAGAGAAAGCAGAGAACAGAAAAAACAACGGATCATGTCTTCCCTGTTGCCCCAGTAACAACACACCAGAGATACTGTACAATGAGGCTGTACAGCAGTCTGAACACAGCATAGCTCACAGTAGAGTTAAGCAAATTAACAAGCTCACAGTAGAGTTAAGCAAATTAACATGCTGTGATATTTTTGTACCGAAAGATGATCTTACGTTATTTGACGGTAGAAAGCGGTTGTAGAGTATATTACAGAGCAAATGAAATCCCTCTGCTATGTACTGTCACTAGGAGATTGTTTTGTTACTATGTCAGTTCATCCATAAAATAAATAAACTATGTACGACCAGGTGAGTATACTGCTGAAAAATAAATTACAACTATAGATCGCAGAAAACCATTACCATGTATATTGTTGTAGTTGTTTTTACAGTTTATTATTTCTTTGAGGGCGTGGGGGGATATTAATCAGATTTGAACAAAAAGCACAAGTCATTCTTTTCTTGGATGGGGTAATGCAGCAGACGAGAACATCGGGTTCCACTCCGATCAGTAAAAATACAAATAAAAACTGCTCCAGTGAGCACGCATTTGCCAACACTAGACAATGAATGAGCAGTTAACCATTGTCTAGTGGTCCAATTCATTCCAGTCTGGTTTCTTTTAGTGGCCTGTTTGGTCTATGGACTTGACCCACCAGAGCATCTTTGGGATGAGATTGAACAGGCTACGTTTAAACTGGCTCCAGTGCCACTGCTGTGGTCCTTGATCTTCACACATTAAGGAATTGGGTTGCGTAACCTCATACAAATTGAATAAACACGACTGTGTGTCATGTAAGTACAGTACAGACAGTGTGTTGCTTTACTTCACCAATTTCACCAATGGCTAGATGGCTTATTCCGCACACATAAAACAGTTTACCAAAAAATACAGAAATACTTAATAGAGATTGATCTCGTATTCGGTAATAAACTGTAGTATACTGTAGAACACAGTGCTACAATCTGAATAATCCCTTAATTGTGCGGTGTTGTCTATCAACTGTTATAGTTTACAGTAGAATGCTATGCTACAAACCGTTTTGATATTGTTTTGTAATTTCCCCTTCCAATATCCATCTGTGACAGACAAATGTACAACCCTGTTTACAAAAAAGTTAGGACGCTGCATAAAATCCAAATAAAAACAGGATCCATTGACGTGCAAATAATCTTACAAAAATACCAATATAATATGTTTTTAAAAAGTTGGGAGAGGGGCATGTTTACCCCTGTGCTGCATCAACTTATCTTTCAACAACACTCTGTAAGCGTTTGGGAAGTGAGGAGACCAATTGCTGTAGTTTTGAAAATGAAATGTTTTCCCATTCTTGCTTGATACAGGATTTCAGCTGCTCAATGGGGGTCTCCGTTGTCATATTTTACGTTTCATAATGTGTCAAATTTTTTCAATGGGTGGGAGGTCTGGACTGCAGGCAGGCCAGTTTAGCACCCGGACTCTTGACTATGGAGCCATGCTGTTGCAATATGTGCAAAATGTAGTTTGGCATTGTCTTGCTGACATGAGCAAGGCCTTCCCTAAAAAATACATTGTCTGAATGGCAGCATATGTTGCTCCAAAACCTGTATATATTGTTAATGGTGCCTTCACAGAAGTGCAAGTCACCCATGCCATGTGCACTAATGCACCCCCTTACCATCACAGATGCTGGCTTTTGAACTGTGCACTGATAACAAGCCAGATGGACCCTCTCCTCTTTAGCCGGGAGGACGCGGCATCCATGATTCCCAAAACATTATTTAGAATCTTTATTCATCAGACCACAGGACAGTTTTCCACTTTTTCCACCGACCTCAGTCAATCTTAAATGAGCTTTGGCCCAGAGAAGGCAGAAGTATTTCTAGATCTTGTTAATATGTAGTTTCTCATTTGCAAGGTATTGTTTTAACTTGCATTTGTGGATGCTGTAACATACTGTGTTCAGATACAATGGTTTTCGGAAGTGTTCCTGTGCCCATGCAGTGATATCCACTACAGAATCATGTCTGTTTTTAATGCAGTGCCACCTGAGGGCCCAAAGAACACGGCCATCCGATATTGGTTTTCACCCATGTCCCTTGCGTACAGAGATTTCTCCGGATTCTATTAATCTTTTAAAGATACTATGTATCGTAGATGACGAGATCCCCAAACTCTGCAATTTTAAGTTTTTTTCTTCTTCTCTTCAATTGTTGCACTATTTTCCTGTGCAGCCTTTCTTAGAGTGCTGAATCCCTCCCTATCTTTATTTCTGAAAGATCCAATCATGTTACTGACCTGTTGCCATTAGTTGTGAGAAGTTCCACCAGTTTTTTTTTTATTACACACATTTTCCAGTCATTTGCCCCTATCCCAGCTTTTTTTAAATGTGTTGCTGGCATCAAATTCAAAGTGGGCATATATTTTATAAGAATAATAACATTTCTCAGTTTCAACATTTGCTATGTTGTATTTGTACTATTTTCTATTGAATATAGGCTTTAAAAATGCACAAGATTTTAAAGGCTTTAAATTTGCACATCATTGCATTCTGTTTTTCTTTACATTTTACAGTGTCCCAACTTTTTAGGGAATGGGGTTTAAAGTCACAGACTACAAATTATTTTCTCAGTTGAAGGGTACAGATATTTCTAATACAGGTTTTCAAGAAAGTGTTACCGGTTCTAATTCATCACACATTTGTATTGCCTTTAAATGGACAAACAGGTAAAAATTATAGTATGTGGTTGTCTAAAGATATTTTTTTTTTATAGAAGCAATGATCACATTTTTGCTTATAATAATTTGATTAGCTCTATTTTATTGCTTCTTATGTGCCTTTTAATGAGACCCATGATTGGGTCTTTCAGCTGTGATTTAACACCTCAACATCAAAAGGTACATAAGAGGCAATAAAATAGAGCTAATCAAATTATTAAGCAAAAATGTGATCATTGCTTCTATAAAAAAAACATCTTTAGACAACCACATACTGGGATTCTGCTGCTAAAACTGAAATGCTCAAAAGGAGTTTGTGTGGCATTGCTTTTAAAAGGAACTGAATACAGTGTTTTTTATCTCATTAAGGAAGAGCTCAACAACAACTACATAGCAGCAAGAGTAATTTTAAACGCACACACCACACTCCACCCACAAAAGCATGCTCAGAAAAACAAATCTATACTCTGGCAGAAAATAATGACTGCATGCTCATCGTGGAAGATACCAAACACAACAATTTTAACTGCCAAACTCTTCATCTTTTCCATCAGCCCTAATGTGGGAAAAGACACCCTGCCTGTCCTCACCTCATTTTTTACAAACCCAAAAGATACCAGCAAAACAAAGATATAACTAGAAGAGAACTAACCAAGAAAACTAAAGACAATTTGCTAAAATCAACATAAGAAAAATTGCTGTCAGAGGGGCCCCAGTTGCTGGGCCAGCTGATGCAGAGGCTGGGACATGTTCTGATCAAGACCTGAGAGGAGACCATCTTCAGGTCACAACAACCACTCCCACCACACTCTTTCCACCTCATCAAAGAAATGATTCAGGTATTTACAGGTTATCTAAAAGTTTTGAAATGGCCCAAAAAAGTACATGTACTTTTATAATCCTCATCTGGCACAGCCATCAATGTCTGGCTCCTCTCTAGGTTTCTTCCCAGGTGGCAATCATTTTCCAAGCCACTATCCTTATTGGGGTTTTAGCCTGGGTATCTGTATAAGCACTTTGTGACAACTGCTGATGTAAAAAGGTCTTTAAAAAATACATTTGATTGATTGACACTAGTCACCATCATGACCCACAAATCTGGCAGAAAGGCTTCTGTAAAACAGATCAATTATTAAATGAACAGACTAACCACATACCCTCAGTGACCAGTTTAACAGATACACCACCCCATTCACGAAAATGCCTCACATCTATAGTCAGTCACTTGGCAATGGCATGCTATATAAAGCAGGCAGAAAGGCACCAAGGAATTCTGTACCATGTTCTATTAAACATCAGAAAGGGCAAACGAGTAACGATTGTAACTGCCAGGTGCTGGTTACAATATCTCAGAAACTCAGAAGCTGATGCCCTGGGATTTTCACACACGACAGTGTATAGAGTTAATAGACAATGGTCAGACAAACATCTCGTCTGCAGCAGTCCTTTCTGTGAAAATTGTTTGTTGATGAGAGAGATAGATGGAATATTGCAAGAATTGAGCTAGCTAATAGGGCAGCCACAAACAGGCAAATAACGGCTCAGAACATCAGTGGAGTGCAGAATCACATCTTGAAAAGGCACAACTTTTTGTCCGCGGTCTCTGATGGGCTATTGCACTGACTCCAACTCCAATCTGCACAACACATGTAGAAATGGCTCCAGTAGGCACACATTCACCAACCCTAGACAATGGATGGAGTAAAAAATAATTGTCTGGTAGTCCAATTTGTTTAAACTAGCAACTTTTTTCTTACTGGCCCGATGCTTTACCATTAGGGTATTTGCCGCCCCAAGAAACTAGAGAGTGAAAGGAGCTGTAATACATTGCGCTATTTTAAGCTATATAGTTATGGAACCACTCCAACTGCAGATTTGTCTTAGTCCATTCCTGACAAAACTGTGTCCACACTGGATAAACACCTGTGACATACATAGAAATCAGTCAAAATGATGACAGGGATGAACAGAGAGTCTTATAATGATGAAGTATTGAAAAGCAAGAGTCTGGAGATTTTAAGGTAATGGGATTATGAAATTGTAACAACAACAGAGAAAAAAGGTGTTGACATGCTAGGTACAGTACATCGGCTATTCAGAGCCTTATATAGTTACTAGTCATTAAGTAAACAAGGCCTTAACAAGGCTCTCACATCACACCAGACACGTTTACATGAGGTGATGACTAACATAAATTGTTGTAAAAATTATCTTCATAAAAACCACAATCCAATGATGACGAGAGTGTGAATTAGGCACATCAAGCCTTTCCTCCAAATCAAGACCTGGCCAAGACAAAGCAATAATTCTAAACTGAGAATCTAACTATGCCATCCACCTTTCTGTTAAGTAAGGTGGATGACACACTGCCTGATTAATTAATAAGTAATTAATCAGGAAGGGATTTTCGTACTTACTAAGCATTTCTTCAAAACACCAGGTTGCCTTACAATGCTCTCACTCTTCTTTCTCTACTCTGGCAGTCTGCAAACAATCTGCTTAATTAGTTAATTTAGTATGAAGTAAAACGTTATTCCCGTCCTTATAAATTAGATTTACCAAAGGCCACACGCTGATAATGATGACGAGTTGCCACCATAGTGCCCATTGACCAATTATTATCACTAAATTACCTGTTGTTAAATTTTTATGTTTCGTATTCTGACAGACATAACCCATAGTAGACCGGCAGGTTAACGAACTCGTCTTTTTCTCTGGTTTCTTTTCGTTTAGATTGTCCCACGTTGCTTACTCTAGTGACGTCAATTTAGAGGGACAAGCAACAATGGTGAGTGAGCAAGCAAATTTCGGTCTGTCTTATGTTTTGATTAAATAAGACAAATATTTCACATGTTGTAACTATATATTAGGGCCATGTCAGTTTTGTTTTCACATGAAAGAATACTGTGTGTAATTGTTAAATATCGAAACTAATTTGGTATATTAAACCCTCTTTATTGTTAGCTAACCATAGCTATGTAATGTTAGCTGGTAGCTAGCTATCGCTTCCACTGAATAATGTTATAGTTATATATATGCCTTGAGGCTATCTTTCATGTTGATACCCCAATAAAGAAATGAATAGCGCTGACAGCTAATCGTAATCTAAATATTTAACAAGCGCTCGATATTCGGTCTGCAGCGAACTCGAATGGCAGATGTTAGCAACTGTACTAGCTAGCCAATACGAATTAGCTATTGTAACGTTAACATTAATTACCTATCATCAGCCTAACAAGGAAATGTCTACCAAAAAAACATTGCGTTTTGTTCAATCTTTATCAATTCATTTTTACTCTGGATAAACTCCGTTCAGCCATAACATTATGACCACTTATAGGTGAATTGAATAACACTGATCATCTCGTTATACATGGCACCTGTCAGTGGGTGGGATATACTAGGCAGCAAATGAACCTTCTGTCTTCAAAGCTGATGTGTTAGAAGCAGAAAAAATGATCTGAGCGACTTTGACAAGAGCAAAGTGTGATCGCTAGGCGACTGGGTCAGAGCATGTCCAAAACTGCAGAACTTGTGGGGTGTTCATGGTCTACAGTGGTCAGTACTTATCAAAAGTGGTCCAAGGAATGAAAAGCGGTGAACCGGCAACAGGGTCATGGGCAGCCAAGGCATATTGATGCATGTGGAGAGCGAAGGCTGGCCTGTGTGGTATGATCCTACAGACGAGCTAATGTAGCTGACATTTTTGAAAAGGATAATTCTGGTACTGATAGAAAGGTGTCAGAACACAAAGTGCATCACAGTTTGTTGTGCTTGGGGCTGCGTAGCCACAGACCAGTCAGGGTGCCCATGCTGACCCCTGTCCACTGCTGAAAGCGCCTACAATGGACACGTGAGCATCAGAACTGCACCGCGGAGTAATGGAACAAGGTGGCCTTGTATGATCAATCACGTTTTCTTTTACATCACATGGATGGCCAGGTGCGTGTGCGTCGCTTACCTGGAGAACACATGGCACCAGGATGCACTTTGGGAAGGAGGCAAGACAGCAGGGGTAGTGTGATGCTTTGGGCAATGTTCTGCTGGGAAACCTTTGGTCCTGCCATTCATGTGGATGTTACTTTGACACATACCACCTACCAAGTATTGTTGCAGACCCTTTCATGTGAACCCTTTCATGGCAATGGTATTCCGCCCTGCCACAAAGCAAAAATGGTTCAGGAATTGTTTGAGGAACACAACAATGAGTTCAAGGTGTTGACTGGGCTTCCAAAACAGGTCAGATCCATGGCGGCCCCACCTCGCAACTTACAGGACTTAAAGGGGTCTGCTGCTAACGTCTTGTTGCCAGATAACACAGCACACGCCTCAATGGGTCAGCAAAAGGGGAACCTGCACAATATTAGGCAGGTGGTCATGATGTTATGGCTGATCGGTGTATAGTTAGCTAACTAACATATCCACGGTTTGTGTTCAGGGTCAAAGTCAGAGTGGGGGCCATGGACCTGGAGGAGGCAAGAAGGATGACAAGGTGAGTGACATGGCAACAACCTGAGCTTCTGACAACAGGGTCCCCTAATAACTATCTCCTGGGTTTTTCATTGTCTGTTTGGGTGTGCTTTATTCAGCTGCCTCTAAATGTACTTGTCTACAGGATAAGAAGAAGAAGTATGAGCCTCCTATCCCCACCCGAGTTGGAAAGAGGAAGAGGAAGAGCAAGGGACCAGATGCAGCCAGCAAACTACCTTTAGGTAACATATCAATATCCTCTCACAGGCAAAAGGAGTTTCTCTTTTGAAATTGTCCATAAACCCAGTATGGGTGATTTTATAGCTGACCACATTAATTCATGTCACTCCTCGCTGACTTGCTTTTTGAGGATTTTATTTTTTTGATGATGTATGTCCATCTACTCCTGCAGTCACCCCTCACACCCACTGCAGGCTGAAGCTGCTGAAGCAGGAGAGGATCAAAGACTACCTCCTGATGGAGGAGGAGTTCATCAGGAACCAGGAACAAATGAAGCCCCTAGAGGAGAAACAGGAGGTAGACAGACATTCTGTAGGACCGAGGAAGTGCAATGTTTGACCATTGTGTTGTGATGTCTGTCTGTTCAGTTATTTTCCCATAATAATCCCTGTGCACTATTTACTCCTAGTTGTTTTTATAACATTCACATCCTGTCTGTTCTTCTCCAGGAGGAGAGGTCCAAGGTGGATGACCTGCGAGGAACTCCCATGTCAGTGGGGAACCTGGAGGAGATCATCGACGATAACCACGCCATCGTGTCTACGTCAGTGGGCTCTGAACACTACGTCAGCATCCTCTCCTTCGTAGACAAAGACCTGCTGGAGCCCGGCTGCTCCGTTCTGCTCAACCACAAGGTACCAGCCCATTCAAAGATGTTCATATTAAACATTCACCGTCTAGTCACTAATTTGGCTAGGGCCGGAGGAAAAGGCTGTCTGTCTGAACATCGACACACTTGGTTTGCGATTTTGAAAACATTTGTAATTTTACGTTTGAATAAACCTCTATTGGGTTATGGTTCCCCTCATGGCCATATGTCTGTTACTTTGCTTGGTTATGGTAGACGAAGATGACCACTGGTTCTGATATGAACAGATATGACCACTGGTTCTAATATGAACAGAGATGACCACTGGTTCTAATGAGTACAGAGATGACCACTGGTTCTAATGAGTACAGAGATGACCACTGGTTCTAATGAGTACAGAGATGACCACTGGTTCTGGTGTGAACAGAGGTGACCACTGGTTCTGGTGTGAACAGAGGTGACCACTGGTTCTGGTGTGAACAGAGGTGACCACTGGTTCTGGTGTGAACAGAGGTGACCACTGGTTCTGGTGAGTACAGAGGTGACCACTGGTTCTGATGAGTACAGAGGTGACCACTGGTTCTGATGAGTACAGAGATGACCACTGGTTCTGATGAGTACAGAGATGACCACTGGTTCTGTTGATATACATTGTTTTTGGCTGCCAGACCCTATTTCCTTCTGACAGTAACACAGTGAGTGTTTAAAGGCTTGACTTGCACACACTCCTTGACAATAAATTATTGGAGTTGTCTTGTTTTTACTACTCAGCCATAAAGTACTCAAATACCTAGTTCTTTGGGCTTTCACACAACTGAGCTGGTTAAAAGCTGAGCTGGGTTGTTTTCGCCTCCAGCATAAGTAAAGCATCAGCATTGATTTGCTTTGCTGGGCACCATAGGACATAAATGAAAAAGGGTTTACGTTTTCATGCAGCAACTTTAAGTCGCTTTGGATGAAAGCATCTGCTAAATGAAATCCTATCTGATGGTGGGCATTGTGTCAAGCCAGAGGCACATTTCATTAGTCTGTGGTAAAATGTATGTCTATTATTATGTGGGTTGAATAGTGACTGACATTGACTGACTCTGTCCGTGTTACCTGGTCCATGCCCCCCCGACCCCGCCTGTCCCCCCCCCCCCACCGACCCCGCCTGTCCCTCCTCCCCCGACCCCGCCTGTCTCCGCCCCCATCCCCGCCTGTCCTATAGGTCCATGCGGTGATTGGTGTCCTGATGGACGACACTGATCCCCTGGTCACAGTTATGAAGGTTGAGAAGGCGCCTCAGGAGACCTACGCTGATATTGGAGGACTGGACAGCCAGATCCAGGAGATCAAGGTACATGGACCAAGTCTCAGACACAACAATAAAATGAAAACCGCCACACCAGGTTGACTCTCTGGACACCGCTGAGTCGGTTACCAGTGATGCTGATTTCCCTGTGCTGTTATGTTGTTTCTCAAAAGGAGTCAGTGGAACTGCCCCTCACCCACCCTGAGTACTATGAGGAGATGGGCATTAAGCCTCCCAAAGGAGTTATCCTCTATGGAGCACCTGGCACTGGTGAGTTACCAGGAACATGTTTCTGGTCAGTCAAGTGGAAATCTCAAAGTGACTTTATGAAACACTGTAGTGGACTGTGTGTGTTGATTTTGGAACACGTGGGATTGCATGAGATGGTCAGGGATGGAACAGATACAAGTGCAACAAATGTAAAATGGGTGGGAATAAGTGTTATGACATTGGGCCTTCCAAATAGCTCATGTAATTTACTCTTCACTTGGTGCTGTGATCTTCTAAGGCATTTAAGATCCATGTAAGCATGGTTCCCTTACCTCTATCTGCAACAGTCATTTGGAGCTACAGGAACCATCTGACCAGCCAGTCCGATACCTATGAAGAGCAGAACATCCTGTTAGACTGAGGGAGGCTAAGGAAACTACAATGAACCATTGTTGGAACACGTCCAATCTGCAGCGTTAATTGGCCGATAGAGATTTGTTACCGGACATAATTAATCCATAATAAAGACTGCTGATGTTAGCACGAAGCTGAATCTGCATCCTGATGTGATGGGAAAAGATAACTTGTAGCCTTTGATCATGTGCAACTACATCAACAATTTTAATAGGAAGGTGCTTACATTTTCCCATGTTTGCAAGTATGGCGCCATCGTATGCAATTTTTAGTTTTCCTAGCCTGCTGTTTACTGTCCGTTAGTCAGCACCTCCTCTTGGGTGTGCGCTAGTTCAAGCCTTTAAATGTTGATCATAGGAATGGTATGTGTAAGACACATTGTATACAACAAGAAACATAAAGAAACAAGTTCTTAAAATGCCATTAGTAAGGAGCCGTATGGAGAGGAGGCTGGGGATTTTAAGATGTCTCCTCATTTCTGAGTACCCTTGTCTCTGTTTTAGGAAAAACCCTTCTGGCCAAGGCGGTGGCCAATCAGACGTCGGCTACGTTCCTGCGTGTGGTTGGTTCTGAGCTGATCCAGAAGTACCTGGGAGATGGGCCCAAGCTGGTCCGAGAGCTGTTCAGAGTGGCAGAGGAACACGCTCCATCTATTGTCTTTATAGATGAGATAGACGCCATTGGCACTAAACGGTACTATGACCTCCGCTAAAAACACCCAACGCATCCTTTTCTGGTTTTAGCCATATCAAATAATGTTTTGCTCATCTATTCCATTATTCCTACCGCATTCAGTCATTAAATTCCCATTTATTTCTGAAGAGGATGGTCAAATATGGCAGCATCCATTTTGTTTCTTGTATCCGCACACAGAAACACAACTATTGCCCCTAGAAACATTTCTAAACACGGAAGGTGTCATTATGTCCACCTCAAACTGTATTCAGAATCCAACACTTGGGTTTTGGATAAATGTTGATTTCATGTAAGACTAGGTTCCAGGACACGGCACTTGCATACCTAAAGAAACGGCCAATTACCTAGTAATACAATAATGTAAAACATCCAATTCCCACTTAGACATCTTAATGTGTTTAGAATATTAGGCAGGAAAAGTAATGTGCTTATTGGATCGGTGTGAGGGTGTTCTACTAGCTTTGTTGCACTGAACTATTCCACTTCACATTTTTGAAGATTAACGTGTCAGCATATACATGATTCTGAGTACCTTTGTATAAATAGCAAATATTATTATTATTATTATTATTACTGTAACTTTGATGAAATGTTTAAACTTAAAGTGAAAAGAGCAGTTGGTTAATATAGAAAACACAGGAAAAGATTAATTTTTTCCTAAACTGGGCCTTGCTGTTATAGAAACCTTAGTGGCGAGGTTCTTTACTGGCTGCATCTCACCCTTTGATAGGCTTGGTGGAACTTTCATTTTTGCTTGTGTCAAGTGAATACAGATAACAATTTGCCAAGAATCCTCAAATACGATAGCCCATGCAACCCCACTTTGACACAACCCTCTTCTTAATATATAGAAACATGTGCTGATTTCCTGTTGCACAATGTCATTGAACAAAAGGAAAATTTAGTACTTTTAAGCTACAGTTTTTCCAGCAATTTAATCTCTTTTCAATCTTTTGTATTTGATACCAGCTATGTGATTAATTTGGGAGATGGCAAACAACGGCTGTGTTTCTCTGATGTGACCGAGGTGTGGTGTTTCTTTGTCTACTTGTACAGATATGACTCTAACTCTGGAGGAGAGCGTGAGATCCAGAGGACCATGTTGGAGCTGCTCAACCAGCTGGATGGGTTTGACTCCAGAGGAGATGTCAAGGTGATCATGGCCACCAACAGGATAGAGACCCTGGACCCTGCTCTCATCAGACCGGGTAAGATGCTTTCCCCTCGTCCCTGACCAATACACACTGCATGATTAAATATCACCACACTTTAACAGGTCTTTAACAGGTTGTGTGTTACTCCCCTAACGTTACCTGTGGGACACACCGACGCCAACACACACACACGTACACACCATCACTGCTTAAATGTAACCTGTGATTAGGAGGTCCGGAAGTAGCAGTCCTACAGCCTACTTGTATTCAGAGGTTTTAGTATTGGAAAGAACCGTTACTGCAGCTTTAAGGGCCGATTGCCAACTTGGTATGCATCCATACTTCCTCAGGAATATTGTCAAATGTTTCCCAGAATGTCACATCTCTCTTCATCCCACAGCTTAATACTAAAGGCAGTGTGATTTCCTAGACTGGTATGAAAGGGATCCATGAAATGATAGGTTATAGCCTATTATTGTTCTGGTTAAGGTACCTCTGTGGTTGATTGTAAACAAATTGGTTTATGTATAATCTTAACGTAGGTTGAAAAATGGTTTTATAACGACAACCAGGGCGCTCATCATCTGAGATAAAATGACCTCAGTTGATGTCTGATTAAGGAAGATGATTCTGCCCTAACACAGGGCAATGCCGGGTCTGCCCTAACACAGGGCAATGCCGGGTCTGCCCTAACACAGGGCAATGCCGGGTCTGCCCTAACACAGGGCAATGCCGAGTCTGCCCTAACACAGGGCAATGCCGAGTCTGCCCTAACACAGGGCAATGCCGAGTCTGCCCTAACACAGGGCAATGCCGGGTCTGCCCTAACACAGGGCAATGCCGGGTCTGCCCTAACACAGGGCAATGCCGGGTCTGCCCTAACACAGGGCAATGCCGGGTCTGCCCTAACACAGGGCAAGGCCGGGTCTGCCCTAACACAGGGCAAGGCCGGGTCTGCCCTAACACAGGGCAAGGCCGGGTCTGCCCTAACACAGGGCAAGGCCGGGTCTGCCCTAACACAGGGCAAGGCCGGGTCTGCCCTAACACAGGGCAAGGCCGGGTCTGCCCTAACACAGGGCAATGCCGGGTCTGCCCTAACACAGGGCAATGCCGGGTCTGCCCTAACACAGGGCAATGCCGGGTCTGCCCTAACACAGGGCAACGGTCAACATGGTCCCAGACAGATGATGCACCACAAATAATTGCAGAGACAGTCCCGCTCATAAAGTTCCTCAATTATAGGTGGTAGCAAGCTACTTTCACTTGTAACCCAGAAAACATGTCAGTCAGTAAAGAGTCATTATGCACATGGCCCTGAGTGAGCAGACGGCCGGAGCACAGAGGGGGAAAAGAACCACTTTACAGGGAACTTCTCCAAACACATCAGGTCGCTATGACGCTGTCTCCTTAATTCATCCACCCACTCGCCTAAATAACACGTTAAACCAAACGACGCAGAGACAACACTGATTTTGCAGTCTTCATAGTAAATAAAAAAAAAAAAGATCTGCTTCATCCTATGATTTTGCAGGTTGACAGCAGGTATTTACTTAAAAAGTTATTACAAATATTGGCTTTATGTATATCAAAGGGTAGCTGAAATGTAATTTGGTGTCTGTGTAAATATCCAAAGGTATGGTATACCAGGTCTACTCATGGCCTTATTAGTAAACAACAGATGGAGCTCTCAACTCTTTACACAAATCCTACTGAAAGCAACAACATTCACCAAAGTCATTTGAGCCAACAGCCTTTTTTTCTTCCCACACTTTTGAGTCGATGTCAAGTAGAATGTTCTAGAATCAGAAGGCGTGAAACCAAAAAGCCCTTCTCCCGGTGGTGTGCCCTGGCCTTCACTCTCTGGTTATGTTCTCCCAGGGCGTATTGACAGGAAGATTGAGTTCCCTCTGCCCGATGAGAAGACCAAGAGGAGGATCTTCAACATCCACACCAGCAGGATGACAGTGGCCGATGACGTCACCTTGGACGACCTGATCCTGGCCAAGGATGACCTGTCAGGGGCTGACATCAAGGTATGGGTGTCTGGGTCTACATCTATCACAGTGGGTAACTTGTCCATCCACACCAAGGTTTTTAGGAACAGTCATTACATAGACCATGGTAATACAGTTACCAAATCAGAGAACCACTGCCTTATAACTGTTATGGTGGTCGAGTGCCCGTTTGGCATTGTCTGTTCCACAAATGCATTACCTGTACTGGGATTGTACTTGTTGCTTTGCTTGTTTTATTTTCAGGCAATCTAGGAAAATATGACAAACTGTCTTCTTTCTTGATTGTACTGTCCTCTAGTGGCAGTTCTTATTTAATCTTCAAAAGTATATGCTGAAATAATTATAGTTCCCAGCTTTGTTCGGCTATTGACAAAATGCCTTATATGCTTCATTTTTTATTTAATTTAGCGGCTGACTTGGCATTCTGCTCATTTCTCTCCCTTCAGGCCATCTGTACCGAGGCAGGCCTCATGGCCCTGAGGGAGCGCAGGATGAAAGTCACCAATGAGGATTTCAAGAAATCCAAGGAGAACGTGCTGTACAAAAAGCAAGAGGGCACACCAGAGGGCTTGTACCTGTAATTTCTGACTGCCAACCTTTAACCCCTGACCTGTACCCTATCCACAGTTTGAAAGAGGAGTAAGCTGTCTCATCAAAGAGTAGAGAGTTCTGATATATTTTGTTGCATGTTATGTTTGGCTTCACTTCCCATTGTCTACTTTATGTACTCTGATAATAAATACAAGAATTTGAATGTGACAGAAGTATTGTTATTTGTTGCCCCACTGAACATGGCCGGCATTGGAGAACCTGGAAATATAGCCTGGAGTGAGTAGTGTTAATTGGCATATAGTCAGCATCATTCCCACTAGCGGTAGAATTCAATAACTGGTTCATTAACTTAAGTAATTTTATTCATATGTTAATTTAGCAGAAAATGTAGCTCATTACTTATCAAATTAATTCATTTAGCATCACACAGGAGCCGGCTGTTCACATCAAGGTTAGAGCTGTGGTTCTCAAACCTCTCTGACACCCCCAGCCATTTCCGAATGTAGTCTTAACCATTAATTATTGGCCCTGTGTAATCAAAAAACTAGGTTACATTTTTTTTTCCCTCGCTATAAGGTCAAAATACAACTGAAATGGTGTTCAAAAGCTCTTTTCAGAGAACTGTTCCTGATATAATAATTTCATTGAATCTTAAACATTCTGCTGTACACTATGTATATCCCTGAACTAGAACTAACTCACCATGTCAAGTTAAGTATCTGAGGTATTGCCATTGGAACGACAGTGATCCAGATTGTGGGTGATATCACCTTGAAGAGAGTACAGTCATGTAGAGTGGCTACGTGGGCCCTAAAAAGCACAGGCATGGCACCACAAAAGTAGATTTAACATCCATGAGAATCTGAGTAGACTTATGGTGGGCGTTCCTCATTTTAGGATTTTTGAGGATTCTCCTGTTTGAATTTTTCAAGTGAAGTTGTCTTCTCATGTGGGGCCATTGGCATTGTAAATATAATCCATTTAGATGTCAAGTGGGTGGGACTTCCAACTTCATCCTTCCTGATGCCAGGACATCTGAAATGATCAACCAAATAATTAAAGATTTCACCCAGCTGACAGAGTAATCATGAAAGTCCCACCCACTTGACAACATTAAAATGGTGGATGCCTTCAATGGTGATGTTCATGCCAAAACTGCTTTTTGCCACTAGAGGCCTCTAATCTTCTCAATGATTGTTCCAGAAGACAGACGTATTTTGATGTACAAAATGCCTCTCTGAACTAAGAGATGAAGAAACCTTTCATCCCTTCACAACATTAGGACTGCGCTGTGTACACATATGGCGTTTTTCATCAAATCTATACATTACCATTTAGTATGTATTCCCCTTAGTTACAGAGCTATGTGTGATTCCAAAAACAGAATACAGAAATTGCTTGAGGGGGATGCAGTGAATATCCTGATGCTGAAATGAATTTATCTCTCCATCTCACGACTCCTTAGAATAGGCCCTCCACTAATTATAGGCATATTCCAGTGACACACATTTGATGTTTGTTCAGATGGTCATAATGAAATATGGAGCTGATTAGAGGGACATAGTTAGGCAATTAGCTGTCATATGGAAACAACTTAATAGCCCCTCATTTTAGTTCTCTTTCACTTTGTACTGTGGTTTTCCTGTTTTTATAATATTGCCTATTGATTAGGGTCTCTACAATCTCCAAAGTTGCCAAATTACACAAGATTTTACTACTGTGTATCAGAGATGAGATTGTCTTAGATAAATAAGGGGGCACACAGGGCTACATTGATTTTACATATGTATATGTTACACGCACACACACACTTCTGACGCTATGAAACAAATTCACCCCTCGGAATCCTTCCATGCCCCTCAACAGCTATTCATTTCCTAACCCAAATTTCTATGGTTTTCCTCTGTGATCACCCATTTTCTAGTACAGTGAGCTTAAGGACACAAAGTAAGCCGCTTTTCTTTGCAGTCGAGCTGCTACAGTTCATTCGAGACGTGATCTAATTCTTCCTGACGCAGGGGCCACGTCCGACTTCGTACTCGGCAGATCACTTGAATAGCCGATGCATTTGAGCTTGAATGCGGCATGCTGTCCCGACAAGCCCTTGGTGAATCAGTCGTGCAGTTCCACTGCAGGCTGCACATGTCGCAGCACAGTCAACAAACAGTTAAAAGAAAACATTTAAATCAAGTGTGTAGTGGAGCCTGAGAGATTGGATGGGGTGGGGGGACTGGCCTGACAAATATCTGTCTTACACATACCACGCCTGCAGGCTTGAGGTAATGTTGGCTGAGTGGGCACAGGCCACATGTTTCTAACTACTGCTTATTACCGTGTTATGAAATCTGTGTAATATGCCGTTTGATAAGCTCTTGACATGTCCTATTCATTCAAATGTTGTATTCATGAAAAATGCAGTATCCCTCTGCCTGAGAGTGTGGGAATAGATGTTGGATTGAAACCGTGTGGGGTATTGCTCTATATTCAGCACACCCTCTCTCACACTTTCTACGTCTGCAGGATTGAGTCAATGGTAGATTTGGAGGTTGATCTTTCTTTGAGCTGTCGTCAACTGAGGAGGCAAAACTCTGGCAAATCTGAGGAAGTATTTTCAGTCATAGACTGTCGTTGCCATTTGCTTGACAAACGAGCTTCATTGCTGGGAGATACTTCATTAAGACTTAATAAATTATTAAAATACTTTAATTAATGTTCTGACATACACAAATTGATTAGTTTTGGAATTGGATTTGTTGGCCAGAGGGAGAGGTAATCCTCATCATCCATCACAAGGGGGCGCTGAAATGCCTTGTTTGTATATGAAAAAGCGCACTGACAAAATAGACTGAAATCGAGAATCAGACTGGGGGACTGATAATAAAACTTTTTTTTTTTCCAACTGAACACATCTCCAGAATTGTAGACTGGTGATTAACCTACATTTACTAAAAAATATTTGATATTAAGCCACAACATTCTGGCCTAGCCTATGTTGAATTTACACCAAAGGAAACATTATATGATACTGACTGTTATGGAGGCAAAACATAGATAGACAGTGATGTCGCAGGTTGTGACACATAACATGTATTTATACTACCGCAACGAATCATGCTCTCTTCTTAAATTTCGCGTTCATTTAGAAATACTTTCTAGTAGGTTGCTTATCGTCCAATGGAAAGACTTGCACCTCCCAGCATCGAATCTCAGCAGCACTGGTCAGCCCGGTTGTCTCTTCTTGTCTCAAAACACAATCATTTCCAGAGCTTAAAGTAAACAACAACAACATATCTGTCAAGAACAAAAACGGGAAGATTGAAACAAGCCGTTTGGAGAAGCAACGGCCTTACATCGCGTTTGTTTAAACGTTGTTATATTTATGGGTTTTCCATCAAGCGATACTGCCTGGTGCAATGCAGCTCCGACCTAGCCAATAATTGCGGCCAATACATAGTGTATAATATTGCGGGTCTGCTCTAGCCAATCAGACGAATCGTCACATAGCTGCATTGCAAATTCTCCAGCGTCAACCAGGTAACGTCTTTATACAACATATGTATCCTTCCGCTGCAGGAAAATAGTCCATGTTCTGTCTTTTTAGAACGTATATCTAAGTTTAGTTTGATTGTAAGACTGGTAGAAATATCATAGATAAACATACATTACGACATAATGCCATAACGAAAATGTATGGAAATGTATGCACTCACTACTGTAATTTGCTTTGGGTAAGAGCCTGCTAAATTACTTAAATATGTTGTTAATATAATAATACTACAATTTGCTGTTAAACACGTGTTCTTTATGAACTGTTATAAATGATGAGCTTGCACCAATGACATAAAAGGGAGGTTTACCTATCACTTATCATGCCTGGGTTAACCTATGGAGTCCCAGGTATAAATTATTAAAGGAAAACTTTATAGTTAAATGATCCTTTAGACCTGGATGAAATGGGCCTTATATTTGATATGCCCTTAAAAAAAACTGACAACATGACCATATGACAGTTATCCTGTTGACTTTTATAGTATCGGCTGTTGCTGCAATTCAGGTAGAATGGCGCAAATCATAATTGAACTGGGGTATGCCTGCGGTCTGCAAAGTTCATAGTAGGCCTCTGCTCTACGGTGGGCTACAGTAGACGCAGCGCTGTCTGTCCTGTGATTGGTGTGTCTCCGCCCTGTTGCAGGGAGGGGCTTAGCCAGTATCTGCAGTTGGAGAAATAAGGAAGTGAGTGAACAGGCTCAGCCACTGTTGCGGAGGGATACATAGTCCCCATTACTAACACGCCGGCTATACACACCTCCATCCCTCTTGTGGAAACTCCATCTAAGGAACGAGCTCACTCGTAGTCTGGTTCGTAGATAATCAGCTCAGATCCATCAAACATGGTATGTATTTTCATTTTTAGTTAATTGGTCAATGCATGTAATGCCATGATTGCAAATAAGAAATGTTATCGATAACGTTAAAGAAATTGGGAAATTATTAATGAATATATCGACGGCATTTTCTTTAAACTGGATTTAAATTAGTGCCATCAAAAATGTTGTTTTTTGCACACATTACATGAATACAGAGGATTTGTAATATTTAGTCTAAATAGGTTAATCTGATTCGATTTGGAGGAACATTTTCAGCGCGATGCAACACAAAATGGAGCGGGACTCCGCGATAACTGCGCAATTCTTACGGCGTATAGTTGGCTCTATGGCTATATGGGGGCATGTTGCTGGCTCGAGGCTGCGGTGCAGATTGAATTAATTCTTAGATCAGATTAATAGCATTGGGATAACTAGCAAGCTATGCTAGATGATTATAGCATAATTCTGAAGTGATTAAATTCCAGAGACTAGTAGTGTGTAGGATGGAATAGGAAAGCGCATTGGTAAAAACGGGGTAGTGTTACCCTTATAATGAGTGACATAAAGAAACAATGCTGCTGATTATATTTTTGACAGATGTCAGATATGTCTCAGTTATTCATATTACGTTTTATTTATTTGTGATCGCATAACATTAATACACTTGTATAAATAGAGGAAATAATCACCCACTTTTTGGCAAATTAACCTATTACATGGCTGGATATTGGCTGCAATTCTCCACGTTGCATCATCGTCCTGGCTGTCTTGATGGACCAACCGGGATGCGAATTGTAACAATGTGTTGCTTGTGATTCGCAACTGAAATCGCCTCTACCTGTCATATATGGGGAATCTAACAAATTGTAACAATTTATATTTGTCCCTTTTGCATTCTACAGAAGGCTACAATAGTTCCAATGTTTCCCTTCTTCGGTCTACGTCTACCTCAATGTAATGCCGACTGATTTGGTTGTCTTTTGCAAATTTTCAATGGTATGCAAATGCTATGATGCTAGTCGTTTCATGGAGTCGTCAAAGCTCTCTGGCACATAGAAAGCCTACTACACAGCCTAGACAAGAACATGAAAAGATGTTCAGTCTGGGGTATAATTTACAAAAAAGATATGTAACATATTCCTACAAATACATAATTTTATTGACGGTATCCATCACACTATTCCCTCTATTTCCAAATGGTAATTTTTACTGTTAATGTTTATTAAATTCCAAGAAAAATACCTGTTAAATCGATCAGTGTGTGTGTGTGTGTGTGTGTGTGTGTGTATGTATATATATATACACACACACACACACATATATATGATTATCAGCCCTATGGCACACTTAGCTCTAAGAGAGTCAATACACTTAATTGTCCTTAGTGCAATCAAATATCCCATGTATGGTATTGAACCACTGCATCTAGTGTAGTGCAGTATTATAATTGCATTAAAATTGCATGTCACCCTTTTGAATGCTTTCACCTGTGATTAAACCTTAGTTAGGCCTATCAAACTCCCCAACTGCTATAGTGGTAATAGAGCATCTGTAGACCGAAGCACAAGTAGTTTGTGCGTAAGCAGAACTATCCTGTTTTTGTTCCGGCCTTGTTTGCCGGTGCATGTTTAGTAACTTTGAGGACATCGGATCCAGAGCAGTGAATAATTTATTTGCTTGGCAGCTGGCCCCAACCTGGTCTAGGCTATCAGCCTGTAAACTGCTATCAGGGTTGTGTTCATTAGGTGCCAAATGGACTGAAAAATGACTGTAAATGGGGAGTTTTTAATTGGACACTTCCAACAAGAAATGCACATTTTCATTTTCTGTTGCAAAATGTTTTACTGCGATGTGGCCCAATGAATGCAGCCCAGGTGTGGGCCACCACTCAGGTCTATAGGAGGGTTGCCTGTCCTGAGCCCACAAGAGACAGTCCAGTAGTGACTGGCTAACAGTGTTGTTGACGGTTATGCCCACCCCCAACCCCTAGCCATCTTTTGTCCAGAATGAAAGAGAAAAATTATTCAGCACACATGAGCTCAAAAGCCTGAGTACAAAAGTGTGTGTGTGTGTGTGTGTGTGTATATGTATTTATATATATGTGTAGTATTTGTGTGAGTCTATATAGTAGGTTATTCCCCTGGGGAGTAAGGGTTTCCTTTGTAATGAGTCATATACGCTTTAGGGGAATCAGGTTCTGTGAAAGAGGCTGTTGGTTTGCAAAGTCCTTATATGGTGCGTTGCAGATGCTACCTACTCTGCTGGCCTTGTTAGTTCAACGCCCAGTACCCTCATAACATACGGTCTCTTCCTCAGAATCACCAGGAAGCCTGGCTATTCTCAACTATACAGCTGCAGTCTATAGCCAGAATACCGGCCTGACTTGTGAATTATGTTTGGAGAAGAGGTTGTACTGCCTGACTAGCCTGAACTAGCTTGTACTGTAGGCTACCTTGGGACGTTTGACTGGTAACATAGTGCAATTGAGGGGGACTGGGTTGGCCTAGTGAACTAACAAGTCCAGTCTCTTGTACAGTTCTGTGGTTGGACAGTGTGTTAGGTTGTCCCTGTCCTGCCAGGATTATACACCCTCCCCCAAAGCAGGCATGCATGTTTTCACAACATGGGTTAGGGTGAATCGGAGGGAGTTTCCTCTGCACGGACATGTCTCTGTGTGGCGGTTTTGAGTGCTTCTGTGTTGTGTAAATTCAGCAGTACTTTTCTGCCTACAAGCAGGCTGTTACATTCGCCCAGCCCCCATTGCTTCCCTGCCAGCCAAAACAAAGAGAGGGGCAGATTAAGTCAGAGAGGGAGACTACGAGGGGGAAGGACTGTAGTAGCGATGTTGGGCGTGGTTCCAAGCAGACCAGCCAGGCCAAGGAAAGGGCCCGAGAAGGCCTGGCGGTGCTGCAGCACTGTGAGGCCCAACCGTAAAGGAAACGGCAACAGTACCTCTGCCACTTGACCCATCCAACACCCTTTACAGATGGAGGGAGGGATTATCAGAGAGAGAGAGAGAGAGAGAGAGAGAGAGAGATATGACTGAAAGATGACATAAGTGAGGGGTGAGAATACTATTAGTTAGGGGCATAAGAGTTGCTATGGCTGAATTCTGTTCATTTTCTAACCTCCACCCTTTGGAATACAATAGTTTGTTTGAGACATTACAGTAATCTCCAGGATGGAGAGAACGGGGTAGGTGAGGAGGAGGAGGGAGGAGAGGAAGCAAAAGCAAACACTTTTGTTTTCTGCTAATTGAATCACTTTGGCTAATGTAATTTAGTCTGGTGAAGTTCTCCGTTGCACTGTGTTGACATATCGACCTTGGCCACTCATATAGCCTCAGGGCCTTGTACAGAGTATTTTTTTGTTTGTTATCGGCCTAAGTTAAAGCACATCCGCCCAACAAAGGAATGTAATTTGAGGTCTGGGCCTTTCAGCTTTAATCTCCTGGCTGTGTCCAAGGCACGGAGTTCGATCTAACCGAACGAAGAGTCCTTATCGCTAGTATAGGAAACTTCACCCCTCATACCATAGCCCTACAGAACAAGGAGTGTCCTTTGGTGTTGTGTGACCATTCCTATTGTTGACACACCTGGAGTCATCGCCATGGTATATTGTGTTTGGTATGGATACTGAGCTTTTGAATAATGCCCACACATACCTTCTCATAGGACATTTGTCCTTTGGGACGGAACTGAAGCGGATGCCATAATGTGTGACAAATTCACTAGAAACCTAATGGTGGAAAGCTATTGGCGTAGACGGAAACACCAGCATCAAACGACAGCTTTGCATCAGTGCTTTGTTGCCGTAATCATAAGCATGTTTTCCCAATCTGAGAGGACACCTGTGGGATTTGCCATTTATACAGGCGCACGCGTCCGCACGCACACACACACACACACACACACACACACACACACACACACACACACTTCTCTGACTCACCAGAGCCATTAACGAGAGCTAACAGGGAACATGCTGAGACTAGGAGGGAGTCAGGACAACCAGACCAAACTGAACACACCCGTTCAGCTCTGTTAGCTTACAACAGGTCAGGGCTCTTTTCAGGAGCAGCATGTTTAAGGTGGGTATAGTTCAGTTGGGAGAACTTGTTTTGAAAACGATGATGCTGGTCTACGACATTACCTTGGGCCATGGAAAGATAATGTTTCCCAAACATGTTAGTGTCCTGTTTTGTTAGTCTCTGAACCAGGGGTGGGGTCATTCCCAATGGTTTCCAGGGGGCCCTAGCCTGTGGAGGGTCCTGGTCTGTTAAGAGCTCCGCACTAAACAATGTCCTCACTGTTCGGTTATGGGACATCATGTAGTCAGGCGACTGCCAGGGGAGCATGAGTAAGTGGTATGCTATTTGGGATTTAGCGATTGAGTAACTAACTGCTGTTTGTTTTTCTGTCTCCCCTTTTTTCCGCCTTCAGGCCGATCAGCTAACAGAGGAACAGATTGCAGGTATGAATGACTGAGTAATCGCCCTCTCTAGCATGCTTTGAACATGTTTCACTCGTCATTGAAGTGGACAGCATATACCATACAGTATAAACTTACAGTACCAGTCAAAAGTTTGGACACACCTACTTATTCAAGGGTATTTCTGTATTTTTACTATCTTCCACATTCAAGAGATCAAAACTACAAAATAGCACATATGGTTCACACTTCAAAGTACCCACCCTTTGGCTGGGTGACAGCTTTGCACACTCTTTGCTTTCTCTCAACCAGCTTCATGTGGAAGTCACCTGGAATGGATTTCCAACAGTATTGAAGAAGTTCTGACATGCTGAGCATTTGTTGGCTGCTTTTTCTTCACTCTGCTGTCCAACTCATCCTAAACCATCTCTGCTTCTTATTGTTGTACTTCAGTTGTAGTTTCTTTCAAGAAATTTGACCTTGAATGCCTGTTTCACACAGTCTCCTCTGAACAGTTGATGTTGGGTTGTCTGTTACTTGTACACTGTGAAGCATTTATTTGGGCTGCAATCTGAGGTGCAGTTAATTGCTGATTTCTGAGGCTGGTAACTCTTATGAACTTATTCTCTGAAGCAGAGGTAACTCTGAGTCTTCCTTTCCTGTGGCTGCCCTCATGAGAGGCAGTTTCATCAACAACGCTTGATGGTTTTTGCGACTGCTTTTGAAGAGACGTTCCAAGTTCTTGACCTTGTCTGTATTGACTGACCTTCATGTCTTAAAGTAATGATGGGATGTTGTTTCTCTTTGCTTATTTGAGCTGTTCTTGTCATAATAAGGACTACTACAGTACAGACATAACAAGGGTCCTCTGTATACCCACCCTAACATGTTAAGAAGGAAAGAAATTCAAAAGGTTTACTTTTAACAAGACATGCCTGTTAGTTCAAATGCATTCCAGGTGACTACCCCATTATGCTGGTTAAGAGAATGCCAAGAGTGTGCCTAGCTGTCATCAAGACAAATGGTGGATACTTCATGAATCTGCTATATAAAATGTATCTGTTTAACACTTTTTTTGGTTACAACATGATTCAGTATATGTAATGTCATAGCTTATATGTCTTTACTATTATTCTACAGTGTGGAAAATTGAAAAAAAAAAAAGAAATACCCTTGAAAGAGTAGGTGTATCCAAACCTTTGACTGGTACCGTGTGTACATATATGCATACATACATACATGCGTGCACACATACATACACTGTACAGGATATTTCATGTCACAAGGACATTATAAAGGAGCTTGGGTTTCCCACGTTAGACTGTTCAGCCGTGTTGTTGAGGCTTGTCTGAGGGTGGAATGATGTAGCATCTTGTCATTAGATAGAGTGTGATGTGGGCCGGTGATGACTACACCCTGTGCTCCAGATTTACACAGTGAAACTCCTCAGTGGCTAATTAGCCAATGCTACTGGGTGCCAGGTTAATGCTGGCTTGTCTTCAGCGGTACACTTCAAACATTTTCTGGGGTGGGCTCTTACTGCCCTTCACTGTTACAATGCTCAGCTCTGTTTAGCACACGGCAGGTTGATTGATCAAAGACCACCGCTTTTATAAAAGTATTTCAAACACTTCCGCTGTAGGTCTCTCTTGAGCTATGTATCATTCGCTTGTAACTAACCGTCTATAAAGCCTTTACTACCTTCCTTAAGGATCGCCGAATGGAAAGTGTTATCCATCGCTCCGCCACGACATCGCCGAGGAGGCCGGACTGAGCCTGCGACCGGTGCACTCTGACCGAGGCCTAATTCAACCCCGTTTCTCCTTGTCCTCCTCGTAGAGTTCAAGGAGGCATTCTCTTTATTCGACAAGGACGGCGATGGCACCATCACAACCAAAGAGCTGGGCACCGTGATGAGGTCGCTCGGACAGAACCCCACGGAGGCTGAGCTGCAGGACATGATCAACGAGGTGGACGCCGACGGTGAGCAGAACCATGTTTAGTAGGGACAGTCGCTGTCGGCTGTGGGAGGCACGCCTCATTGGTGGAAGTAGGAACATGATTGGGAGCTGCACGTCCTAAACAGGGCTAATTGGAACGCTGTTGAATCGTTTGGCCCGGTTCTGGCCCCCCTAGAACCTAGCCCATCGATTTAAAAAAAAAAAAAAAGTATTTTTTTTTCTTCAGAGGCGGGCGTGCTGCCGGCTTTTCAGTCACTCTCTTCCTGTCAAACTGTCCCTCATGTTTGATGCCTTGTGACTTCGCTGACTGTGGGCAGTGGCGGCTTGTGTCAGGCCTGTCACAGACCTAGGTCGTGTTGAGAAGCTGACACTATGGGGAGCGACACGTCGTGCTTCCGTTGGCCCAAATGGAAACCCTAACCACCACAACCAACCTGTCCCCATAGGGTGTGCTGGATTCACTGAGCGGGTTCCGAGTGACAGCAGTCACGGTGGGAAAGGAAACCTTCCAGTCGTTTAGGCCATCAGACTGGGCCTCATGTGGATGGTGGTGACCTGTTAGGAGGGTTTTGGTAAATGGGGGCAGTATTGATTGCAGCCGTATTGACCGATCTTACCACAGCTGAGATCAAGCTATTTCTCTATTCTGTTCTGCACAGCGGTCTTTCTCTGGCTGAAGCAATCTGGGTCAGACAACGATGAAGCTAGTAATGGAAAATAAAAGGGCTTACATAATCACTCTGCTGCTCTGCCTTTCTCTCTATATATTCAGGATATCTCTCTTCGCTCCCTCTCCAGGACATCCAGTAACACTCATAGTAATGTGTACAGCAGGGCCGCAGATTAGTTCCTTAACAAGCAGAGTGGCTGACAGAGGTAGCTTTACCCCAGAGAGTTGCCACGGCGACCCCTGCGGGAGGAGAGGCGAAGAGGCATGTTGACGAGGCTCGGAGGGGAAGGTTTGTGTCGCCAGGCCTTTGATTGGTTGTACAAGTTTGATCCCTCCCTCACCCCGCTGGGCTCCAGTTTGTATTGGTTGGTTTCAGTGGAACGTTTCACAGCCCTGGATGATGCTGTGGGGAAATACTAGCCTAAGGTGGAACAGTCCTGTGGGGGTGTAGGGTTAGTCTGTCTCATAGTTTACGTCAGCAGTAGCTCTTACACACATACATACAATATATAATTGTACCATCCCCCACTCGTTCTCTCTCGCTTCCTCTTCTCCCTGGTTCCGTCCCTCCCGCCCACTCCATGTCTCCCTCTCATACGCCAGGCCCTGGAGTCAGTCAGCCTCCTCCTCTTCCTCCTCACTGTTCTTCCAGTGCTGTGTTTTCAGACTGCCTAGTGTTGGTGCACACACACACACACACGTAGGCTCTCTCTGATAAGGGCTACCCGGTGGCATGAGGTCCTTTGATGTCTGCTGTCCTGAACTGCAGACCCAGCCAACGGTGTGTGTGTACGTGCGTGCGTGCTTGGGCCTGTGTGCGTCTGTGTGTTAACACGTTGTTAGATCTCTATCCTACGGCCATTAGGTCACCATCTGCCCCATCACATTAGGCTCTCCACTCTGCTGTTGGTACTGCTCTGCTTAATCCCAAAATCAACACACACCCACAGTCACACAATCTATGAAGGGTTACCCCAGTGGGTTTTCCGACCCCTCTGTCTGACCTCCCCACAGTCCCAGCAGGCCACAGATCACAGCGTTTTAATTTGTATGGTCTCAATCCTGTCCATGCGGCACGCCTGCCTGGCTCCTTGATGAAGAACCCCCTCCCGGCCTGGTTACAGTAGTAGAGCCTGTGGAGCTCCGTTGTAATCCCTGGGTAATCCCAGCCTAACAGGCAGCGTGTTATTGATCTGATCCCAGATCCCTCCGCTGACACCGGCTGTGTCCTTCCACGGGAGAAGAACCCCCCCAACCCCGGTCCCCCAGTGTGGGGAGACCCCACCGCCGCTCTCAGTGTATCCACCCACCACAAATGAGGCTAATGCTCCCTGTGAGGTCAGTTTGGAGGGTAGTGTGAGGGCCGGGAGGAGGTTCTCCGACCCAGGGAGAGAGGCCATCTGACGGGGATGAGAGGCGATTTATGGAGCCTGGCTCAGGCTCCAGCCCAGTCCAGCAGATGTCGGCGTTCGGAATGGATTCCCTCTCTCTCGGTTCTCCATTGCCCTAGTCAAACGCCATACATCCAGTACAATGTTCTCCCAGGCAAGGGACCACGAGGTCTACCGTGGAGACACTCTCTCCTACTGGGATCGTCAGCTGGTAACGCTGTTTGTGACAGGAAGTGGAGTATGTTGTGTGTATAAACAAGGCTGTCACGCAAGTTTTCAAACACAGACTTTTCAGAGTTTTACTTTATAGTCCCATGATGAGGAAATGCTTGTCAACAAACAAAAGACTCTTTGTTTTTTCTGAGTTTATTTTCTGTAAAGTTTGTTTGCTTTTATCAGGCAATGAACTAAACAAGGCATTTCTCCAATATAGGCAATGGCACAATTGACTTCCCAGAGTTCCTAACCATGATGGCCAGAAAAATGAAGGACACAGACAGTGAGGAGGAGATCCGTGAAGCCTTCAGGGTATTTGACAAGGTAAAATATTGCATGTTTCCTGTGAAACACACTCTTGGGAGTATAGGACCTTATCCTCAGAGGACAACTTTGTTAGTAACAGGAGAATCTGCTTTGTAATAAACAAGTAAGTAGTTGACTGTCTTGAGATTGTCATCAAAACTTCTTATGGTGATTCTATATATACATTATATATCATTAACCATCGAATGGGGACTTTACTGTCTGTTCACTGTCCAATGGGAATTCATCCCTCCACTCAATATTGTCCAATGGGAATTCACCCCTCCACTCATCATAACCCTATGGGGATTTGTGTCAAAGTTATATCCGGTCTGCTCATTGGGAATGAGTGTTCGGGTTGGCCCAGTGGAAATGGCTTTTCCGTCAACACTGACACAATGGGATTTCTCGTGTCCTTGTGTATCCAGGACGGCAACGGCTACATCAGCGCCGCAGAGCTCCGTCACGTCATGACAAACCTGGGGGAGAAGTTAACAGACGAGGAGGTGGACGAGATGATCAGAGAAGCGGACATTGACGGAGATGGGCAGGTCAACTATGAAGGTAAGAATACAGGACACCCAGCCCTGTACGTTTCATCAACCGCATGCTCTTATGCGATATGCAAGCAGGATACCTGGGCACATTGGTTAGCAGTGAAACGTATGCACAAACACCCAAGACGCCATATTGCTTTTATAGACTAGTTACCAACGTACCTTTATTTATTTATTTTATCATACCCACGGTATACAGTCTCACATATCACAGCTATCAGACAATTAGCATTCAGGGTTCCATGGGTGCAGTCTTTCCAGACGTTCCAGCAGTGCATAGCAGGCTTAACCAGCTGTGTACTACACATGTGTAGAGCCCTCCAGCAGCCCTGGAGAAGACATATGTAACGGTGGATATTAGATGGAACCTTTCTAAGATGGAGACATGCGGAGGCCATCCCAATGAATCATCGTCATTATGCTTGAAGGCAGAATTTTGCTCTCTCCGGACACACTCACTTTCTCTCTCTCCCGACTCACTTTCTCTCTCTCCCGACTCACTTTCTCTCTCTCCCGACTCACTTTCTCTCTCTCCCGACTCACTCGCTCTCTCTCGACATCGCTCTCTCTCGACATCGCTCTCTCTCGACATCGCTCTCTCTCGACATCGCTCTCTCTCGACATCGCTCTCTCTCGACTCGCTCTCTCCCGACTCGCTCTCTCCCGACTCGCTCTCTCCCGACTCGCTCTCTCTCTCCCGACTCGCTCTCTCTCTCCCGACTCGCTCTCTCTCTCCCGACTCGCTCTCTCTCTCCCGACTCGCTCTCTCTCTCCCGACTCGCTCTCTCTCTCCCGACTCGCTCTGTCACCCTCCAATGTCACTCCTGTGCCCACTATGTATTGTGAGACATTGCTTGTTTTTCTAGGAGCTATTAACACAATAAACATTCCATATGTCTTGGCTGGAAAGCACCACACGTAGTTTTGTTTTCTTCCGTTTTGTCCACTAAACCTCCAGCACCTTCACTAAATCAGTTTGGGTTATGTGGTAGATTATGCTTATCCCTCCCACATTGTGCCATAAATAACATGTGCTGCATATGTGTTCGAAAGCCTTTTCTTGATTTTGGATGGGCATCATTGGGTTCTATTCACATTGCAGTTACTTTTTAGTAAAACGTGTAATTAAATGAACATAGAAGCCATTTTGGAAACAGGACAATAATTAGAAAGATGTAAATTCTGTTCCTGAACTACTTGATAAAATAAGCTATTTAACAGGTGATGTCCTGCCTATCACTTGGCCAATGAGCTATATAATGTTCCTAATCTTTGTCTCTCTCTGTCTCTCTGTCTCTCTCTGTCTCTTCCCTTCAACAGAGTTTGTACAGATGATGACTGCAAAGTGAAGCTCGTTCGACCTACCCTGTCCCCTCTTAGAAGAATTAAAAAAAAATCTAAAATGTTTTACTTACCTCTTGGAAAAAAATGTTCATTTATTCATACTGTTTCTGTATAGAAAATAATTGAATGTTTAAATAAAATATCCTTCTGTCCACACAGAGAAAAATAAATAAAAATATATCTGCATGATATGGTTAGTGACCCTGTCCCAAAAAGATGAGTTTAGCATCAGTACTTTAAAGAGAAATATAACTACCCTGTATTAACTACCTTCAAACTGAAGCGAGGCGTTTGGAACCCCTGAAACATGGAACCCCTTCCAAGTTTGATCCATCTGCTAGTGGTGATGTTTGGGCTGGCCATCTCTCTCTCTTCTTCTCTGTTTTCTGTTCTTCATGCATGCAGCTTGTGACTGGAGTACTCCCTCCAGCCAATCCGAGCGTGCTGATTCCACAGGGGTGTCGTTGGTATTGTTGATTTGGTACAGTTTTTTTTGTATTTGGAGAGGAACCGTAATGATATGAAAGGAAATATGGTTCTTATTCAAGCTGAAAGTGAAATGGAACTTACTTGTATGCTAGATAAAGAGATATACAACAAAAAAATATTGTAAAAAAATATTTACATTTTCAGAATGTTTGGCATGTTTTTTTTTTTTTTTTTTTTTTTTTAATGTTATTTGGATGGCCAACTTAAGTATTTGTGCATCCATGCCCTGAAGAGGAAGGGATATAAAGTCTTACGGTGGAATTTTGTTTTTTGCTGAGATGGAGTGACCCTCTTTTTGGCATAAAGTGAGATTCACTGGCCTTCGTGTTTTTCTTTCTTCTGTTTTCTTCACTCAGACAGGAGTGTGGAGAGGTTGTTGTGTATTGGACATCTGCAGTATTCATACTGTAGGAAACCGTTTCAGCACAATAGTCTTCTCAACTGTTCATCTGAGTTCAGTTTACATTCATTCCAAGTTGTACATGATAGTCTTAATTATTTTTTTTTCAAATAAAAAAGACCATGAACTTTAAAGTTGTTTTTTTGTGTTTATTTATGACATTCTGCGGAGATTACATCTTTTTTGTCATAATGTCAACTGTGGAAAAAAATGAAAACAAATGACGTATATCTCAAAGACAAAGAAGGCTCTCCAAGCTTATTCAGTTATTCAACATTGCTGTATTAATTCGGTGTCATTCTTTGCCGCCAATCAAGCAGTTTATTATTTGCAAAAATAGTCGCAGCCAGAGCAGTCCAGCTCTCTGTCAGCAAACTGCTGCTACAGTAGAGAGGTTAGGAGAAGGAAACAAAAAAAAAAAACAGTTTGCTTTCTCACTGAGCCATAGATAGACATACACATCTATGGCTGTGCTTTTGTTCCGTTGCTATGCAACAGCTCCATGATGTAACTGGGATGTTAGAGGTTTGAAAAAGGCGAGTGGAAGTTTAAATAAGGCTCAGCTGGAGAAAAACTTCCATGTTGCTTCAGCCTGTCCCTAGTTAGTAATGGCATCCCCAGGCTGACCTGGTAAATCCCCTAATTAGGGAAAAGGGTTGGCCATTAGGATTCAATGAAATTGTTTAACCATATTTGGTGAGGAGGACAGTTTGTCATGTCAGTGCCTAAAGGTTTAATGCATTTGAATTAGAATTACTCTTCACCTTATTCACCATACTCCACACTGTTAAGGGGATTATGTTTCATTGTGAATTATAATTATATATTAAAATACAAAACTGAAATATCATAATTGGATAAGTCTCCACCCCCTAATTTAATACTTGGCGGAATCACCTTTATATTCACAGCTGAAATTAAAAGTTGAGATTTCCTTCCTATCCTGACAAGTCCCCTGGTTCCTGACGATGAGAAACATCCCCACAACATGATGTTGCCACTACCTGGGATTATGCTTTATTGGTTATGTGCTACATTGGTTGTATACTGAATGTATCGCGTTTCATGTTGGACAAAAGGTTTACTTTTTTCACTTGAATTCCAAACATTTCTACAGATTCAAGATACATTTTCTTGAGTAACGGCTTCTTACCTCCCTAAACCCTATACAGGCCATTTATTTAGTGTTTGGGATTTTAATGTCACCTGCACACTTTGATCAGTAGTGGTCAAAAAAGGTTTGTAGCATGTCTAAAAGGTTCTAGCCCAATTCCTCCGCTCTCTGACCACGACGTGCAGGGCTTGAACCAGTGATCGTCTGAGCACAACAATAATAGTCCCCCAAAATGCACTGTTACTATTGCTTCAATGAAGCAGCTGACCTTGTGGGAAACATCTATTTCAAGGTCTCAGAGAGAGTGACGAAATGTATTGAAACACCGTCACCGCTGACCAGTAATTGACAAGTAATTTCATATCCGTTACACACAGTCAACATTGACATTAACTGATTTGTAGCTTCTGTGATCCAGCTACTACTTGCTCTGTTATCCAGTATGGAGGTAATGCCATTACACATTCCACTTGTTAATACTCCAATGGATACACAAGGCCTTGGAAATTATTTCATACCAATCCCGTCATGTTTATTCCCACAACTTTGTCCCTTAGTTCTTTTGGAAAAAAAAAAAAAATTAGCAATTGACTACACAACAGAGGGAACCTACAGAAGCTGCTGAATTCATGTGAATCACTACAACGTAACACAGATGTTGGCCAATTTAATTGGTGTTTGACTTTAAACGTAATTGGTTACACCTGAGCTTATTGAACATTACAGGGAAAATGGAGACTCACCAAATTATGATATTTGTATTGTTTATTTCATAATAATACGGTGGGGAAAAGTGGGAAGACATTCTGATTGAAATGCATTAACTCTTGAGGCACTGACATGCCAACAAGTGAAATAGGGTTGTAAACCTTCCGTAGGCATTTTACAACATGCTTTATTGTAGAGGTTATACTTTATATGTCCTACAGATTCACTTTTTTATATAGATGAGGCCTATATGATTATTAGATTCTGTTATATACTGTATACGTAATAATAATATTTTTTATTATAAGTAATATTAATTGAATTTAATAACATCACTTCTACAACTCTTTGCATGGACTCTCTGAGTGCTTCAAAAGCAAAATGTAATCTCCGGGCATGGTAAACATCCTGTATTACATATTAAATTTTCGGAGGAAGATCACAGATATGATAAATACATACAATAGATGCAGTACATCTGTGCTAGCCCGGGTACTGAAGTGTTTACTTTACTTTCTACTATTTGTAATCCATGATATTTGCCAGCAATATTATAATGACAAAGGTCAGAAAGTAATATGATCCTTAAACCAAATCATTCCCAGGCTAGATTCAGGCCACATTATTTGTAAATACCCTAACAGAAAGTGTATTTAAATGAGAAATGATCAAATACACATACATACTGAACCAAGGACTGGTGCATCAGTAAAGCAGTGGACCCTTTTACCATGCAGGATCTACAACAACACAGAAGCAGTCATTCACACAGACAAGCCACATAACACCTCTACCCCATGGGGACCAGGTAGTCAAAGCCCTCCCCTTTCATGTTTGCGTTGCACAGTCTGTCAGCCACCCAATCTCCTGGTCAATGTAATGACAGTTGTGAGACCTGCCTACACATAAAACACACACAGTCGGTTCTGGAAGGGACTTAAAAGGGTATTCCAATTCAAAACCCTATTTCTTCTCACACTCAATCCAACTGTAACAATAACCTCAAATACCTTACTCCTAACCCTTAATCTTACCCTAACCTCAATTGTAATCTTTAACTTAACCCCTAAAAAGCTAGAAGTTATTTTCCTTCTTTTACTATCCTTTTGTAAATGTTCTGTACACACACACACACACACACACACATATATATATATACACGTTTTACTATCAAAGTGATGTTTGTACCTCTAACCTTAACTCTAACTTTAACCCAACCCTTACCTAAAACCCTCAACTATTATGCCTAATCTGAACCTAACCCTAACTTCTAAACCTAATCCTTAAGGTTTGAACTTAATCCTAAGGCTAATTCTAACCCTAAAGCAAACCCCAGGTCAGATAAAGTAAAACAGGAATACACACATCTCTAAAGCACAGTACTTCAGAATTGTGGACAGCTGAGGTATTTATTGAACCTTAAATAGAACTAGTGGGACTGACAATGAACAGTACCTAACTACTGCTAAAAAACGTTTAATGAGGCAAGGCTAGTACCTCATCAGCCAATGAACAGATCCCACAAATCTGCATGGCCGGAGAGTAGGGGGAGTAGACAGACGAAAAGACAGCTCATCTGTCATGTCCTCTGTTGTAACAGCAGTGGGTCCTGTGTGCGCGCGCGCGCGCACACACACACACACACACACCTCCCCTATTCTCTGGTGTGACACCGGAGCCCCCCAAGGGGTTATATTAAGAACATGAATATTTCAGGTGTAAATGAAGCAGCACACTGCGATGGTAACTGCAGTAAGGGAAGAAGCCCTGTCCCGAGAGAGACCGGCGGAGTGGGGGACGGATCACATATCACATTTGCTACTCCTACTGGTGGAGAAAAACTAGGTACGCCAATGAGAAAGGTCATGAATTATGGGTCTTCGAGTGTATGGGGGCAGGGTTGTCTGGCTATAACGTCAGCCTTTCTAAGCTTACAGAAAGGCCTAGAATCAACTGCCCTTGCTAATGTTGCATGGGTTTTCCTCACATGGCGAACTGACCATGAGGAACAGAACGGCTCCTGACCTATTAGTAGTGCAGTCTAGTGGTGAGTCACGCTGGGTTCTCTGGTCGTCAACTACCTGGCTATAAAGAACCTCGCTAGTCATAACTTCCAAAACCCATGCTCTGTGTACATGAACCCTTTTTTTCCTGTGTGCTTTTTCAATTACAGGGAACAGCTTGAATCTCTCTCTTTTGCTCTCTCTGAGGTGACTTACTGCAAGGCTGGAGTTATGACCAATGTTCCCTTATCCAGGTCTGCCGCCCTGAAAGAAATACCAGCCTGCGCTGAACCACAGATTAAACTTCAGTGAGTTCACCCTGTTAGTAGGCAACAAACCATGTTAATATCAAATGTAACTTTGCATCAATATAAATGTGTCAGTCTTGAACCTACAATGACCTGTGACCACAGCCAATCAGAGCTACTGTAGAGTTATGCAAATGCAAATATGCTATTTGCCACAGGGGCCATCTCAGTCATTTAATTGTATGTTTACAAGTAGCAACAGCACAAATGTAGATAATTAGCTAAAAAGCGTTTGTTAAAGCCTCCAAATTCCCTAAATGTTTTTAGTTGAAATATGTACAGTATCTCACGAAAGTGAGTACACCCCTCAGATTTTTTTACATTTTGATTATATCTTTTCATGTGACAACACTGAAAAAATGACACTTTGCTACAATAGTAGTGAGTGTACAGCTTGTATAACAGTGTAAATTTCCTGTTCCCTCAAAATAACACAACAGACAGACATGAATGTCTAAACCGCTGGCAACAAAAGTGAGTACACCCCTAAGTGAAACTGTCCAAATTGTGTCCAATTAGCCATTTTCCCTCCCTGGTGTCTCAAGTGTGAATGGGGAACAGGTGTGTTAAATTTGGTGTTATCGCTCTCACACTCTCTTATACTGGTCACTGGAACTTCAATATGGCACCTCATGGCAAAGAACTCTCTGAGGATCTAAAAAAAATTATTGTTGCTCTACATAAAGATGGCCTAGGCTATAAGAAGATTGCCACTGAGCTGCAGCATGGTGGCCAAGACCATACAGCAGTTTAACAGAACAGGTTCCAGTCAGAACAGGCCTCGTCATGGTCGACCAAAGAAGTTGAGTGCACATGCTCAGTGTCATATCCAGAGGTTGTCTTTGGGAAATAGACGTATGAGTGCTGCCAGCATTGCTGCAGAGGTCGAAGGCGTGGGGGGTTCAGTCTATCAGTGCTCAGACCATACGCTGCACACTGCATCAAATTGGTCTGCATGGCTGTCGTCTCAGAAGGACGCCTCTTCTATAGATGATGCACAAGAAAGCCTGCAAACAGTTTGCTGCAGACAAGCAGACTAAGGACATGGAATACAGGAATCATTTCTTGTGGTCTGATGAGACAAGATAAACTTATACGGTTCAGATGGTGTCAAGCGTGTGTGGCGGCAAACAAGCGAGGAGTACAAAGACAAGTGTGTCTTGCCTACAGTCAAGCATGGTGGTGGGAGTGTCATTGTCTGTGGCTGCATGAGTGCTGCCGGCACTGGGGAGCTACAGTTCATTGAGGGAACCATGAATGGTTCATGTACTGAGACGTACTGAAGCAGAGCATGATCCCCTCCATTCAGAGACTGGGCCGCAGTGCAGTCCAATACGATAACGACCCCAAACACACCTCCAAGAGGACCACTGCCTTGCTAAAGAAGCTGGGGGTGATGGACTGGCCAATCATGTCTCCAGACGTAAACCTTATTGAGCATCTGTGGGGCATCCTCAAATGGAAGGTGGAGGAGCGCAAGGTCTCTAACATCCATCAGCTCCGTGATGTCATCATGGAGGAGTGGAAGAGGACTCCAGTGGCAACCTGTGAAGCTCTGGTGAACTCCATGCCCAAGAGGGTTAAGGCAGTGCTGGAAAATAATGGTGGCCACACAAAATATTGACACTTGGGCCCAATTTGGAAATTTTAACTTAGGGGTGTACTTTTGTTGCCAACGGTTTAGACATTAATGGCTGTGTGTTGTGTTATTTTGAGGGGACAGCAAATTTACACTATTATAAAAGCTGTAAACTAACTACTTTACATTGTAGCAAAGTGTCATTTTTTAAGTGTCAGATACAAAAATGTGAGGGGTGTACTCACTTCTGTGATAATGTTAGTGCCCTGGGAGTTCTACATAAAGAAACAAAGTCCTGATCAAACAACTACGCACGTCGGCTCTCTCCATCTCTTCCTCTGTAGCCTACACCAACCTACAGTATGCAAGGATATCAACTAGCCAGACATTTTAGAAGGAAAAGTAAATAAACCCTCACAACTATTTTATATACACGTCAAATGTGACTGGCAAGGAAGCTGGGCTCACAGCTTCAGTGTTCCTTGCTTTTGCATGCCGGAAGCTGCACAGTATTTTCACAGCTTTAAACATTAGTCATTACCACAAGAAGTTCCTTTCATTTTCATTCATATGGGCTTCCCTTCCCTGTTGGTCTGTTTCTCTCAATGCTTCTCCCTTCTCTGTTTGTTGAACAGCGCATTTGCATTTATTCTTTTTATCAATGCTTTAGGCCCCCCATCACTTTTCTCTATTTATTTCACTTACTTCCTCTTCACGCTGGTGTTGTCCGTTCTTTATTTAATTATTCTACCTCCCTCCATGTACCTATGAGACAACAACAATCCGTCTTGGGTTGCAGTGAAATATTACTACGGTGTCAGGACAACAGGGCCTCTGAACTCATGCAATATTCATAGGCCATGATATGAGATTCAGTCTAATGAGAAAACAAACGCCAGGCCAGGCAATATAAACAACATTTAATAATGCAATGGCCGAACAGGAACAATCTGCTCCCACGAGCGCTGTTTGTCTATCTGTGTGTGTGTGTGAGTGTGAATAATTGTATGTGATGTTCATGGTGCATGCCCCAGGAGGGTTATGTCATGTGGGGTCCACCTCCACTGTAAAGTCCATGCATTGTTAAGTACATCGGAACAATGGACTCCACCGTGGGGCCCAACTCCACCGTGGGGCCTGACTCCACCGTGGGGCCCAACACCGGCCTTACCTACCACCATCACAAGGTGACTTGCTGGCCCGTATACGTAGGCCACCGGAAACATGTGGCTCTTTCACTGATTATATAAATCGCAGAGCCTTGCTGACCAAATCTATAACGGTGTTAAGTTTGCTAACCCTCTCCCTTCCCCATTCCTCCTGACAAAGCCCCCATTGCCATTAAGTAATATCCCTGACTGAAGACACACACACACACACACACACACACACACACACACACACACACAGAGGAGGGATGACTTAGTGGCCGAGGATTGCGGCAGTGTCAGCAGCTCTTCATGAGGATGTGTGTATGCGTGTGTGTGTGTGTGTGTGTAAGAGAAAGTGCTGAGCTGGGATCCTCCTGCCTGGGATTTCCTTCCTGTGATGTACAGCCCTGTTTTACTGCACCGTAATCTGTCCTGGGACTGACTTACACACACACACACACACACACACCGGCTGTTGGCCACCGCAGTCTGGCACAGAGAGAGGGGCAGGGATGGAGGGACAGGGATGGAGGGGCTGGGATGGAGGGGCTGGGATGGAGGGGAAAAAGTAAGGAAGGCGGTCTGGTTTTGCAGAGGCAATGCAGAGGTAATAGAATGCTAATGGCAACATAATGCAGTGCAATACATGAGAGGAGCAGCTCGCAGACTGGTTTGATTTGATTTTCTTGGTGACGCTGATTAGAAGTGACCTGTTTACCAACCATTGTGAAGGGTGTAGGCAGTGCTGTATAACTAAATTAAACAATCAAACGTGAATATCCGTCCTTCAGGACGTTCGTAGCATACTGATTCAATTTGATTCAGAACCCCATTAGCTGACGTTACCGGATTTGTTGACTTAATTAAGGGGACATTTTATGACTTTTTTTTTTACTGATCAGCCACTCAAAACCTAACGTCCCCTATTCAAGACGCTTACAGGTCAGTTAACCAACTTCTGCATTTTCATCATCAGAAACGGAAAAACCATCTCAACACAACCTATACTAGCATTCTTTACTAGCGCAGACTAGATTTCATAACATAAGTACAAAAACATAGCCATCCTTTACGATTTTCTAAACCTCATTTTAGTCTCGTAAGTCTGTGTAAGGCAAGGTGCAACACCCATCCCCTTTTCAGTCTGAAAGGGTCTGGATAATGTTCATACTAAATAATTCAATAGAAGTCAACTTAAAATGGTCTGCGCTTTTTCCGGCTGTCATGGGAGATTCAGTTAGCGGCACAATGAGTTGTGACAGTGTTGTTGATTCATGCGTCGTTATTCTGCTTTACGTTTTCCCCTCCTGTTCAGACGGCATTGACAGAGCTGTTAAGTGCCAACTCTGGCAACAACAACCAGTCGACTCAGTGTTTTCTGCGGTGACGGACGAGCTGAAGTCCAGTCACATTCTCTTCAGGCTGTGGGAAAAGCTGTCGGTGAAGGCACACTGTCGGAGGAGGGATGAGAAGGACGTGTGAAGGGATGAGAACAGACGACAGTGGTGTCGAGAAGACTGACTGGTGTCGTTTGTTAAAACGCAGACTGACAGTCTTTCAGACACACAGACGGACTTTCGGACACCCACATGGACAGATGGGGGTGGTAAAAGGGCACACCCTCTCCCCGTACCCCAGATGACAGGTCAAGCACCAGTGAAGACAAAGCTACGGTAACAGACAGTGGACTGCAGGACTGCCAGAGCCCTTTTCTCTCCACAGGCAACAGAGACACAGTTCAAACAGGCACTGAATAAAAAAGAACAAACATCATACAGGCAATGAGCTCCGAAAGCTAACATATAACAGAATATAACTGGCGGGAAAACACTGGAGCATCATCTGACACATTTATTCCACCTCAGCCAACTTTGCAAAATAGTATAGAGAACAACTCCCCACAAAGTGTGTCCTGGCTGGTCCGAATATTGTGACAAACACAACATAACACAACAAGCAAGAGGAAGGTTCTGGAAATGCAACAGCTACAAGGCAGCAATCCATTCAAACCGTTTACAGTAACAGAGTATTCTTCTGACTGTAAGGAAGTTAGGACAATGACATTATTCTGGGTGGTATGGCTACATAAGACAGTATCAAATAAATAACGAATGCTATTTCAGTTGTAGATTCACTGAAAAACGTATGTGTTATAATGAGACCTTGATGTGCCGCTCATGAAGTCATCAGAGCCACTTGTGTAATGATTGCAACACTGATGAGCAGCGAGTATCTGTTGTGTCACATCCTACCACACCACACCACCCCAATACGCATGCATGCATGCACGTGCACACACACACACAGACAGGCAGACAGCCAGGCAGGCAGGCATCTAGTGACTAGAATATATTTTCCTTCACCAATGATTCAATGTCATCAGTCAAAATAGCACATTTTTATTATCATTTAAACTATATATACTGTATAAAACGATATATACTGTATAAAACTATATATACTGTATAAAACTATACAGGTGCTAGTCATATAATTAGAATATCATCAAAAAGTTGATTTATTTCAGTAATTCCATTCAAAAAGTGAAACGTATATTATATTCATTCATTGCACACTGACTGATATATTTCAAATGTTTATTTCTTTTAATTGTGATGATTATAACTGACAACTAAGGAAAATCCCAAATTCAGTATCTCAGAAAATTAGGAAATTACATGTTGGCCAACTGAAAAGTATGAACATGAAAAGTATGAGCATGTACAGCACTCAATACATAGTTGGGGCTCATTTTGCCTGAATTACTGTAGCAATGGGGTGTGGCATGGAGTCGATCAGTCTGTGGCACTGCTCAGGTGTTATGAGAGCCCAGGTTGCTCTGATAGTGGCCTTCAGCTCTTCTGCATTGTTGGGTGTGGCGTATCGCATCTTCCTCTTCACAATACCCCATAGATTTTCTATAGGGTTAAGGTCAGGCGAGTTTGCTGGCCAATTAAGAACAGGGATACCATGGTCCTTAAACCAGGTACTGGTAGCTTTGGCACTGTGTGCAGGTGCCATGTCCTGTTGGAAAATGAAATCTGCATCTTCATAAGGTTGGTCAGCAGCAGAAAGCATGAAGTGCTCTAAAACTTTCTGGAAGATGGCTGCGCTGACCTTGGACCTCAGAAAACACAGTGGACCAACACCAGCAGATGACATGGCACCCCAAACCATCACTGACTGTGGAACTTTTACACTGGACTTCAAGCAACGTGGATTCTGTGCCTCTCCTCTCTTCCTCCAGACTCTGTGACCTTGATTTCCAAAGGAAATGCAAAATTTACTTTCATCAGAGAACATAACTAAGCAGCAATCCAGCCTTTTTTGTCTTTATCCCAGGCGACATGCTTCTGGCACTGTGTCTTGTTCAAGAGTGGCTTGACACAAGGAATGCGACAGCTGAAACCCATGTCTTACATACGTCTGTGCGTGGTGGTTCTTGAAGCACTGACTCCAGCTACAGTCCACTCTTTGTGAATCTCCCCCACATTTTTGAATGGGTTTTGTTTCACAATCCTCTCCAGGGTGCGGTTATCCCTATTGCTTGTACACTTTTTTGTACCACATCTTTTCCTTCTCTTCGCCTCTCTATTAATGTGCTTGGACACAGAGCTCTGTGAACAGCCAGCCTATTTAGAAATTAACTTTTGTGTCTTGCCCTCCTTGTGCAAGGTGTCAGTGGTCGTCTTTTGGACAGCTGTCAAGTCAGCAGTCTTCCCCATGATTGTGTTGCCTACAGAACTAGACTGAGAGACCATTTGAAGGCCGTTGCAAGTGTTTTGAGTTAATTAGCTGATTAGAGTGTGGCACCAGGTGTCTTCAATATTGAACCTTTTCACAATATTCAAATTTTCTGAGATACTGAATTTGGGGTTTTCATTAGCTGTCAGTTATAATCATCAGAATTAAAAGAAAACGCACTTGAAATATATCAGTCTGTGTGGAATGAATGTATACAGCACCTGTATATACTGTATAAAACTATATATACTGTATAAAACTATATATACTGTATAAAACTATATATGTACTGTATAAAATTATATATACTATATAAAACTATATATATACTGTATAAAACTATATATACTGTATAAAACTATATATACTGTATAAAACTATATATGTACTGTATAAACGTATATATACTATATAAAACTATATATATACTGTATAAAACTATATATACTGTATAAAACTATATATATACTGTATGAAACTATATATACTGTATAAAACTATATATACTGTATAAAACTATATATATACTGTATAAAACTATATATACTGTATAAAACTATATAAAACTATATATACTGTATAAAACTATATATATACTGTATAAAACTATATAAAACTATACAGTCCCTGACAAAAGTCTTGTCGCTTGTGTACAAATTGACCTGAAGTACCGCTGAAATATATTTCTAATCAAGATGTCTTTACAAGAAATGGCTCATTCTAATCCCAACAGCTTTTGTAATAATGTTTCAGTGCCAAACGAAACTGTCAAAAAGTATTCTAATATTCACAGCTTGGTAAAGCCCATTGAGTCAATTTTTGCAAAGACATCAGTGTTGTCGCCTTGTCATATGAGCTTCACCTGTGACTAATAATGGATCAATTAGGTCTCAGGTGTGTATAAAAACAACCCCAGTACACTAGATCTTCACATCAACTGCAACTAGACCTCTGCAAACATGCCTAAGATTCACCCTGAGACTAAAGTTTCGATTATGAAGAGGCTGAAGATCAGATCCACTGCTGATGTGGCATACACCTTCAATGTGTCTCAGCGTCAAGTACAGAGGATAAAAAAAACATTTGAAGACACTGGAGACGTTTTTGACAAGCCCAGGTCAGGCAGACCCCGCAAGACAACTGCTCGAGAGGACCGTTTGTTGGCTCGAAAATCCAAGGCCAGCCCTTTTTCCACTGCAGCAGAGCTCCACGAGACCTGGTCACCTGAAGTCCCTGTGTCAACCAGAACAGTTTGTTGGATTCTGTCTCGAAATGGCCTCCATGGTCGAATCAGTGCCCAGAAGCCAGCACTAAACAAAAGACAATTGAAAAACCGTGTGGCATTTGCAAAAGGCCCACAGCCTGCTAAAAGGATGGATGCTGGAAAAGTGGAAGAAGGTGGATTTTTCAGATGAATCTTCTGTTGAATTACACCACAGTCGCCGCAAATATTTCAGGAGACCTACTGGAGCCCGCATGGATCCGAGAATCACCCAGAAAACAGTGAAGTTTGGTGGCGGAAAAATCATGGTCTGGGGTTACATCCAGTATGGGGGTGTGCGAGAGATCTGCAGGGTGGAAGGCAACATCAATAGTCTAAAATACCAAGAAATCTTAGCTACTTCTTATATTCCCAACCATAAAAGAGGCCAAATTCTGCAGCAGGATGGTGCTCCATCGCATACTTCCATCTCCACATCAAAGTTCCTCAAGGCGAAGAAGATCAAGATGCTCCAGGATTGGCCAGCCCAGTCACCAGACATGAACATCATTGAGCATATGTGGGGTAGGATGAAAGAGGAAGCATGGAAGACGAAACCAAAGAATATTGATGAATGGGAGGCATGCAAGACTGCTTTCTTTGCTATTCCTGATGATTTCATCAATAAATTGTATGAATCCTTGCCAAACCTCATGTATGCAGTCCTTCAAGCTCATGGAAGTCATACAAGATATTACATTTGGATCTCACAGCACCACTACTTAATTTGCTGACATATTTTTGTATTTGCAGTGAATTTGTTCAATTTCTGTATAGGCGACAAAACTTTTGTCTTGCCAAAATTTGACCTTTCTGTCTTGATTAAATAATAAATCATTTTTCAGTGAAACTAATTTATTTCAGTGCATTAAACATCATTTGGGAGGGTTTTAGCTTTTCATATGAGCTATTTCTAACACCAATTGATTAATTAAAAGTCAGGTTAATAGCAGGTGTCTATCTACAAAATAGATAAGCAACAAGACCTTTTTCAGGGACTGTATATATACATTTTATAAAACTATATATACTATATAAAAATATATAAAACTATATATACTGTATAAAACTATATATACTGTATAGAACTATATATATACACTTTATAAAACTATATATACTGTATAAAACTATATAAAACTATATATACTGTATGAAACTATATAAAACTATATACACTTTATAAAACTATATATATACACTATATAAAACTATTGAACATTTGCACATCTTTATCAGGAGTTTCAATCATTTCCAACCTTACTGGGACACATAAGTGTGGGTTAATGCATCTACTAAACATCCACTAGATCGGTATCAATTAGATGTATAAATATCATTATCCTTTTTGTAACAAAGTACTTCTTGTTACAATACCAAAATCCTTCAGCCTGCAATTGGAGTGAAAAATAAACAGGCAGGATTAGATTGGCTGTTCCTCTCCAATGAGGGACTTCCATCTAATGATGAGGTATCAGTCATTATTTACCAATGTTAGCCTGGACTTCAAAGAACCAGCTTTTACTGTATTTTACTAAATATCTAAAGCTACATTAAAAAACTTAAAAGCGCATATGTACAGTATACGCGCATAAGTTACAATGCATTATACAAAAGTCTTCATGTAAAATAGAGGCATTCCACGGAAACAAAATTGTCTTCAAAGGCCTAGCTGTTGTTGAGCATTAGGGCCAGATTAAAGTGGGGGCTCAACAACTAACCTACTACCATGAGATATATGGAGTGGCAGACCAATAGAGTAATATATTCCCCTTGCAAATATCTCCAGGCTACAGAGTCCTCCTTTAACTGTCTAAGTATACGGCTTTCTTTCACTTCCACACACACGTGTACGCGTGCACGACCGCGTGCAGACACAACACTGCTTTCTCTCTCTGTCGCCCAGTGAGCACCAAAGCAGACAGATAAATAAAAGACGACCTATCCAGAGTTGCCTAAGGGACACAACAGGGACTCGACATGGATGAAGAACCTGAGAAGCAGGGCTTCAGAGCGGAGTGATGTATTGAAACGACCCATCTTCAGTTTCCACTGGAGCGGGACCCGTCCGAGCTTGGTCCCCGTCTGGATACAGTCCGACAGCTCCCTGCCACTTTCATGGATGACAAACAGGCTGGCTAAGTAGACCTGGGCTCAGATGTTCTTTCAATTGGTCTGAGTGTTTGCTTTAGCCTGTCTTGATTACCAAATAGGTTTGCCCAAATTTCAGCAGCCAATGTATTTCTTATTTTGAGGCAAGCAAATTCAATCAAGCAAAGTTTTCCAAATGATTTATTATTAGAATTTGAAATTATGGTGACAATATTATTAGTATTGCAATATTTCCTTCCATGGCAAAACAATTTAAACATGAAGTAGACTTCTTGGGTCCTTTAAGATTGACCTCTTTGGTGTGCTATAGATTGAACGATGTATAAATGTGCCTCTGAATTACATCATGAGGCTTCTGCTCTACACAAGAGTTGGCTGCCTAAGTAAGTTAAATCCGATTTATGTTTTGCTTCATGTATATTGCGAATGTCACATTAATGACCTCATGGAACTCTAATTTCAACACAGGTTTTATGATTACAAACAGCGCTGGCTGATTTGCCAACCATGGCTGTAAGTCACTCAGGTATAATCTCCTTAACCCAGAGTGGTAATGAGACACTGGATCCTAAATGATAACAGAGCGTTTGTCAGCTGTCTTGTGAGACGTCTCTTTAATAATAGAGGGTTCTGGCTGGTTGACTGGGGGTCAGAGGCCCAGCTGCAGGTCCAGGATAGCCAGGCCAGGAGAAGGTTAGGGAGAGTGACCAGAGGAAGGACCTGGGCGTCGTGCCCGGTACTGAAAGTGGCACTACCAGGGATGAGGTCAGTGATACAGAGTAGTGTACCAATCTACCAAACCAATATACTCAGCAAACTGTGATGTTTCGAACACATATTCCAGACCATGGGGTTTTCAAACGTTCCTCTCCAACACTAGAAGTGTGCAATTTTATTGTTGCCCCGAATAAGCTCACCTCACTGCTAGTTCCTCTCATAGAACATTACCTCAACAGGATTGTGGAGCTCCTGCACCCACATATATAGGGCACCGGTGAGCCCTGGCACCTATTTCCGTCTCATTCAAGCATGGGCTAGATGATTAAGCGACTAATTAAATCAGGTCTGCTAATATATGGAACAGATGAGGGGCCCTGAGGAGAGGACTGAGGACCTCTGTTCTAGACAACCTTGACAATCACACTATCTAGGGAACATCAAATCATTCAGGCTTCAACATGTATACACTCTGAGGGTCATTCACTGGGAAATTCGAACAAGCAAGGAAAATACTAGTCGTAACATAAAAGCTCATTGGGCCGGGCCAGGAAGGTATTGGACCAAAATTGATTCGCTCACTCCATTAGTGGTTGTTGTTCTGTCTGCTTGATGTATGTGGTCAGTCTGTCTGTCTCTGTCTGTACCAAAACCCATTACATCATTGTGTATTTCACAATAAAAGCACTTTCACAATAAAAGCTCTTTCAACAGACATATACGGGCCGGTGCATTAGGTCCAGGACAGAATAAAGGGAACACAACATTTCCCTTAAAAATCTACGTGGACCACTTCTCTCATTCATCAGTACCACGTCCTTCCAATACTCTGACTGTCCCCAGTCATTCAGCTTTAAACATGTATGGATGGGTCATCTCTCTGCCTTCCCTCTCTCTGTCTCTCTCCCTCTCTCTCACATTCTCCTTTCTCTCCTTCTCTCCTCTCTCTGTACTCTTCTTATATAGAATGATCCAGTCAGTAGGCTAACACACAGCCTTCGGTGACACCAAAGCTCAATGAAGCTAGTGAAGAAGAAAGATGGAGGGAGGGAGGAAATGAAGGAGGGATAAAGAAATAGGTCTCTCCCCCGGTTACATAAGGGATGTAGGGAAATGCATAGAGCCCATGCTGAGCTGCCACAGGCTGGAGGTGAACACAGGGATGTAAAGCAAAAGGCGTATTACGACACTGTAGGGAGATGTGACGGAGAACAGACGAGAGGAATGAAATGGGGGTTGGTCAGCCAGAGTCAGCTATTCTGTTTACTTATTTATGAAAAGAGCTCAGAGGCTGTTGCTTGACATAGTGTTCTGTGTGAACGTGACCGTGTGTGTGCGCGCACACGCCTTATCAAAGACATTAAATCACATCATGGGAATTTCTTGGGATACTGATATCGTACCAGTAGATAACGGCAACATTATTGGAAAACTGCTCCATTTCCTGCTGACTGTGTTTTAGATTGTGATTCTCTGCTTTCCAGACATGCAGTACATATGTAAACATGCAGTACAAAAGTAGACATGCAGTACAAATGTAGACATGCAGTAAAGATGTAAACATGCAGTACAAAGGTAGACATGCAGTACAAAGGTAGATATGCAGTACATATGTAAACATGCAGTACATATGTAAACATGCAGTACATATGTAAACATGCAGTACAAAGGTAGACATGCAGTACATATGTAGGCATGCAGTACAAAGGTAGACATGCAGTACATATGTAAACATGCAGTACAAAGGTAGACAGACATGCAGTACATATGTAGACATGCAGTACAAAGGTAGACATGCAGTACATATGTAGACATGCAGTACATATGTAAACATGCAGTACAAAGGTAGACATGCAGTACATATGTAGACATGCAGTACATATGTAGACATGCAGTACATATGCAGACATGCAGTACATATGTAAACATGCAGTACAAAGGTAGACATGCAGTACATATGTAGACATGCAGTACATATGTAGACATGCAGTACAAAGGTAGACATGCAGTACATATGTAGACATGCAGTACATATGCAGACATGCAGTACATATGTAGAAATACACACTCCCTCCACGCCGGAGCTTGTGGCTCCTCTCAGCTGGGCCTCCAGGCCTTCCTGCAGCCTTGAGGTGTTGGCTAACCATGACAGCTCAACCAATGTTAAGTGTTAATTATTGAACCAGCTTGCGGAAGGGGAACGATTTCTTTAGGTACTTTAACTTCTCCAAAATGCCTGCAAAGATCACTGTGGCTCAGCTCAAAGTTTTCCCTTGTTCTTTGGAAATGTTGACTGCCTGGGAAATTATACAACTTTAGTCAGAGATTTGTTATGACTCAGGGATAATAACGTGGACATAAAACAGCATGTATCAACATCAGAAGAATACAAATGCAGAAGGAAGCAGCTTAGGGGAGCAATGAAAGCTACAGATAACAAAGCATGAACTAGCACTTTTCTTCCAATGTACTTGTATATTCACCTTAGAAAGCAGAAGCTAGCCCAAATAGCCTTGAGTGGGGGTCAAGTATAGAAACGTACAAGTCTTCTTTCTTTCCAAACATCTTACACAAAGTTGTGCCTGGCCTTTATCAAGACAGATTTAGATTAAAAGAAAAATGGACTCGAGAAAATGCCAAACGAAATGGACATCATGTGGTATTTTACTAAGATGTGAGTAAATTAGTAACACTTAAAGCTTCAAAGGTTTTTTCATAAATCGACTCTTGCATGAAGTGAAAACACGCTGCAGGAGTGTTGTAAGGGGAGGTGTGTTGAGAGAGGACATAGTGTGATGTGTTGTGAGTGTGAGAGAGAGAGCCAGAGAGAGAGGGGGGGGGGGTGAAGGGAGGGTTAAGAGCAGTGAGGAGAGAGTCTAAGCTGGGAAGAGAAAGACAGAAGCAAAGGCAAAAAGGGAGAGACAGAGGCAAAGAGAGAGAGAGAGAGAGGGAACAGGGATGCAGTGAGTGAAAGATAGTGGTAAATGAGTGTAAGCCACTTAACTCTGCCTCCACTAAAGTCTTCCTCTGTAGGCTCTGAGACGTCAGCATACAAAAGTTGAACACACTACACCATATTCCCTATATAGTGTACTACTCTGGTGAGGCTCTGATCAAAAGTAGTGCACTATGGAATAGGGAGCCATTTGGTAGTCAGAAAATAGGGAGCCATTTGGTAGTCAGAAAACGGCAGCAAAATCGGCAATTCTGCAAAAATGCAAACCTGATATTCACACTTCAGTGAATTCAAAAAAAAAATTGCAGTTTGTTTAAACGAAAGGCAACTTCAGTGTGCTCGTACAGAGGTCACCTTAAACATTCCACTTCAATAAAAAGTGTTTTTATTGAAGTGGAAGCAAGTGGACATCAGGTTTAACCATTTATTTGTTAATATATAAATCCTTCAGAGAACTAGGTAGTTAACAAGTGTGTACTATCCAATGTTACATGAAACGGTCCAGTGCTTTCCTTTGGTGGCTGCCTAACTACAGACACATGCGAAGATGTTCTCTCACAAGCTAGTCATGAGCAGTAGCCAACCATCTAAAAGTAATGCAAACACCTAACAAACCAATCACTACCGTTGTGACATTATGAATTACCAATTGGTCAAATGCAGCTCATTTTACATGCACACTGTCAATGTGCCTGGCATGCCTAGTCCCTCACACCATCATTAAGGGTCTATTTAAGACGAGTACACCTGAGGAGCCTTCTCCAGATTGGCTGTCATGTGACAACTCTGACTGCAAACACCTGCTGCTCTTGTGGTTTGAAACCGTGTGAAACGGCTGTTTGGAATGTCATGTATTTAAACCTACAACGTGAAGGTGGTTGTGTTCTGTTTAATGACTGTTTTGAATGTCATGTATTTAAACCTACAACGTGAAGGTGGTTGTGTTCTGTTTAATGGTTGTTTGGAATGTCATGTATTTAAACCTACAACCTGAAGGTGGTTGTGTTTTGTTTAATGGTTGTTTTGAATGTCATGTATTTAAACCTACAACGTGAAGGTGGTTGTGTTCTGTTTAATGGTTGTTTTGAATGTCATGTATTTAAACCTACAACGTGAAGGTGGTTGTGTTCTGTTTAATGGTTGTTTTGAATGTCATGTATTTAAACCTACAACGTGAAGGTGGTTGTGTTCTGTTTAATGACTGTTTTGAATGTCATGTATTTAAACCTACAACGTGAAGGTGGTTGTGTTCTGTTTAATGGTTGTTTTGAATGTCATGTATTTAAATCTACAACGTGAAGGTGGTTGTGTTCTGTTTAATGGTTGTTTGGAATGTCATGTATTTAAACCTACAACCTGAAGGTGGTTGTGTTTTGTTTAATGGTTGTTTTGAATGTCATGTATTTAAACCTACTACGTGAAGGTGGTTGTGTTTTGTTTAATGGTTGTTTTGAATGTCTTGTTTTTAACCCTTCAACCTGAAGGTGGTTGTGTTCTGTTTAATGGTTGTTCTGAATGTAACAATTTTATACCTTTATTGTAGATGGCTGCTTAGACTAAATGTCTAGACACTATACAATCAAATGTATATATAAATCCCTTTCTACATCAGCAGTTGTCACAAAGCGCTTTTACAAAACACCCAGCCAGAAACCCCAAGGAGCAAGCAACAACAGTGTTGAAGCATACCATCTATCCAGGATGCTTTAAAAAATAGGAAGACGTAAGCTATATGCAACATCCAACCCTTTTCATTCATCTAAAACTATTGGATTTTAAGCACCAACGACAGTTTGAGAACTTGCTGTTCCCCTTTTAATTATTTACAGTGGGGAACACAAGTATTTGATAACCTGCTGATTTTGCAGGTTTTCCCACTTACAAACATGTCTGTAATTTTTTTCATAGCTACTCTTCAACTGTGAGTGACGGAATCTAAAACAAAAATCCTGAAAATCACATTGTATGATTTTTAAGTATTAATTTGCATTTTATTGCATGACATAAGTATTTGATACATCAGAAAAGCAGAACTTAAGCAGAACTTATTTGGTACAGAAACCTTTGTTTGCAATTACAGAGATCATATGTTTCCTGTAGTTCTTGACCAGGTTTGCACACACTGCAGCAGGGATTTTGGCCCACTCCTCCATACAGACCTTCTCCAGATCCTTCATACTGGAAGACCCAGCCACGACCCATCTTCAATGCTCTTACTGAGGGAAGGAGGTTGTTAGCCAACAACTTGCGATACATGGCCCCATCCATCCTCCCCTCAATACGGTGCAGTCGTCCTGTCCCCTTTGCAGAAAAACATCCCCAAAGAATGATGTTTCCACCTCCATGCTTCACGGTTGGGATGGTGTTCTTGGGGTTGTACTCTTTCCTCCAAACACGGCGAGTGGAGTTTAGATCAAAAAGCTCTATTTTTGTCTCATCAGACCACATGACCTTCTCCCATTCCTCCTCTGGATCATCCAGATGGTCATTGGCAAACTTCAGACGGGCCTGGACATACGCTGGCTTGAGCAGGGTGACCTTGCGTGCGCTGCAGGATTTAAATCCATGACGGCGTAGTGTGTTACTTATGGTTTTCTTTGAGGCTGTGGTCCCAGCTCTCTTCAGGTCATTGACCAGGTCCTGCCGTGTAGTTCTGGGCTGATCCCTCACCTTCCTCATGATCAGTGATGCCCCACGAGGTGAGATCTTGCATGGAGCCCCAGACCGAGGGAGATTGACCGTCATCTTGAACTTCTTCCATTTTCTAATAATTGCGCCAACAGTTGTTGCCTTCTCACCAAGCTGCTTCCCTATTGTCCAAGAGCCCATCCCAGCTTTGTGCAGGTCTACAATTCTATCCCTGAGGTCCTTACACAGCTCTCTGGTCTTGGCCATTGTGGACAGGTGGAAGTCTGTTTGATTGAGTGTGGGGACAGGTGTCTTTTATACAGGTAACGAGTTCCAACAGGTGCAGTTAATACAGGTAATGAGTGGAGAACAGGAGGGCTTCTTAAAGAAAAACTAACAGGTCTGTGAGAGCTGGAATTCTTACTGGTTGGTAGGTGATCAAATACTTGTCATGCAATAAAATGCAAATTCATTATTTTAAAATCATACAATGTGATTTTCTGGACTTTTGTTTTAGATTCAGTCTCTCACAGTTGAAGTGTACCTATGATAAAAATCACAGACCTCTACATGCTTTGTAAGTAGGAAAACCTGCAAAATCAGCAGTGTATCAAATACTTGTTCTCCCCACTGTACATCATCCACAATGTATTCAGTGTGGACAGCTTTAAGCAGTATTCAAATTAAGTGTGAACCTTGTCTTTAAGATCCTGCATGACCCCGCTCCTTCAACTCTATTATACTACTGGGCAGTAACCAGAGGTGCCTACGTGGCCCTGTGACCACAGCAAATTGACCATCGGCCCTCTCATGAATAAATATAAAAACATTTCCCTCCAAAGATAAATGGAAGTAAAACAGTTTGAAATTATATGTTGTAGTTGAAAATGTTCTTTAGCTCAGTCTCCCAGGACACTCTACTGGCCTCCCCATGGTGGTCAGTCTGTCCCTCACAGGTCTGTGTACGCCTGTGTGTGTGTCTGTGTGTTGTCCCAGTCCAATGTGCCAACCGTGCATCTGGAAGTCTGGTTACCTGTGCCCAGAATGTCTGGCTCAATTTGTCTGAAGATCTGGGCTAATTGGTGTGTGTATGTGTGTATTCAGGCTGGCCGGTTCACCGTGCAGTAAAACACACTGCCTGATAAGCTGACAAGGATCTCATTAAAGCTGGCTCCACTGAAGCCTGTTCTCTCAAACCCTCTACTCTGTAGCCAAAACTCTGAAAAACAAAGCAGTACTTTTTCAAAGGCCGCTTCAGAGGAAAGGAAAGGCTGGTGTTGCATTTTATGGTGAAAATTAGGACAGTAGGGAATTCCTGGATGGAGATACTCAAAATCTCTCTCACAGACACATGGACGCATGAATGCATGCAGGAACACACACACACACACACACACACACACATCAGAGAGATGAAAACAGAGAAACAGAACAGAGTACCTGTCTGAGATGCACTGTCAGCATCCTGTCAACTCAACCAATTAGTAGAGCTTTCTTGTCACTCCACTGCGTCTGTGTTTTAGTGTCTGGTACACACACAAGCATATTTCAAGTTTTAAATATTCTAAACATGATTTGGTACCACATTATAATAACTACTCCCAATGAAGTATCATTTTTTTCTCATCGTCACTGCAAATAAAATATAATTACATTTACATAGTTTATTGCAGGTAATAAACTAATTGTAAAAAGCATGGGACCACATCACTGGTAGACATTCCAACACAGCCTAAACCTCCGTAAGGTCTCCAAACACTGTAGAAGATATCAACGGTGAAACAATAAGCACATGAGACAGGATGTTGTGAAACAACTGTTGCAACGGCAAGAGACCGAGTCATGACGTGACCGTTTTGCTAACGTTGTCCACCTCGTAAATTTGTCAACCCGGAGACGGCAGACTAATCATAAGACGCGGAGATGAAGTGTAGACACCACGACATTCATTCCTTCATTACCACTGACAGGTGATTGATGTCACATTTAAGCACTTCGAGTGGTTCAGCCTTTTTCATAGCCCTTAGATTTTCTGCAACTTTACTGGGCCTAAAGTAACTTGTAAAACATAACACAGCTTATGCTGTCGTGGACAGATTCTGTGTGTAAAACCCTTTTGTGTGGAAGAGTAGCCGCTGTTTTGGCAGTAGTTTAATCGGCAGCAGTAGTAGTCCATTGTTTTGGTTATCGTCACTGATTATTTGGACGTTCAAGGATTTGGCAAAGTTGGTCTTTAAACTTGGAAGGGCCTCTCATGTGATGGATTCATCTGAAAGGTAGCAGAGGGCTTTGGCTGAGAGTTTCCATTTACAAGGGTATTTCGCAACCTACCGAAGTCCCAATTCAAGCACGTTACCATGTTATCACAATACAGCTCTTTGGTTTTGGTAGAAAAGTCACTGCCAAAAAAAGCTTGCTGGCATTTTCTGACCAGCGATTTTATTTCACTAAGCCACATCACACTGTAACAACAACGTGAGCATAATAACATGACCATAATAACATATTCAAAGAAAGACCTAAACTAGACCTCTCATGAATGGTCTTGTCAAGTGTTGTCAAGTGTTGCAGCAGATCGCCGCAACAGGTTTTATGAATCATCATTTCATAATTTAAAAGTGGTTTATAAATAAGCCAATGAAAACCTCACAAATAATTGAAAATATGGAAGTAAAGATTCTTTAATGATTCATAAACTATATGTAAACTATTTATAAACACTGTGTAATTATTTTAAAGAGATACCACTTATTTCCATTGAAAAACGTTTTTTTGCCTATCCAAGCCCAAAACCCTAATCTGAATCCTGACTGTAATCCAAACACCAATTTTTACACAAGGATAGTAAAACCTGTACACACACGCACACACACACACACACGCACACAATCTCTTGTCTCTGGAAATGGAAAAAAGTCTCCCAATGACAGTTGAAAATGTGACTATTTCCATATCAGCCCTGCGGTGTGCTTCTGTGCCTCGTCGCATTGGGAACAGCTTGCTACGTTTACAATGTAAACCGGTCTATTCCACAATACCCATCCTACTGCCACCCTGCTAAACCCTGGCTGCCTTCTATAGGGAGGTTACAGCCATTGTCTGACATGTCGCACTTTATTTATTATAGGCCACATTGCAGACACACCTTTTCTCAGAAATACTGTATATACAGTGAACGCTAACATGTCTCTACACCTTGTGGAAAACGCTAACGTCTCTACACCTTGTTGAAAATGCTAACACGTCCCTACACCTTGTAGAAAATGCTAACACGTCCCTACACCTTGTAGAAAATGCTAACACATCCCTACACCTTGTAGAAAATGTTAACACGTCTCTACACCTTGTTGAAAATGCTAACACATCCCTACACCTTGTTGAAAATGCTAACACATCCCTACACCTTGTAGAAAATGCTAACACATCCCTACACCTTGTAGAAAACGCTAACACATCCCTACACCTGGTAGAAAATGCTAACACGTCTCTACACCTTGTTGAAAACACATGTTTTTTACACCTTGTTTAAAACGCTAACACGTCTCTACACCTTGTTGAAAACGCTAACACATCCCTACACCTTGTAGAAAATGCTAACATGTCTCTACACCTTGTTGAAAACTATAACAGGCCTCTTAGGATAGACAGTAACCATCAAGCTCACTTCTCGAGCTACCATGACATTTCCTAGTCTTTAACCAGGCCAGGGTTGTATTCATTAGGCACCTTGTTAACAGAATAGAGACTGAAGCAGGGATGGATTACCTGACCTCTCCAATGAGGAACACTAACTTTTAGTTTCCATTTCAGAATGGTTTAAAACGTTCTCCACCGTGTGCCCTAATGAATACGGCCCAGGTGACAGATGGAGGGCGATGGTGACAGTTGACTGCACTGGGCAGGCTGGACCCAGCTGGTTTACGCATCTCACAGGACAAAGTGTCCGATACCCAATAGAATGCCTTGGTTTCAGGGCATGTAAAAGGGTGACAGACAGTCCTGGCATTCGGGAAAAAGATCAGGACGCCAGGAGTGGGAATATAAAAGAGGTGGGTGAGTGGATTCTGGGGCAGCTCCACTGGCAAGGATACAGGACCCTCATTGGCTTGGTAGGATGTCTGTGTCCTGCCAAGCTGAAAAGAAATGCCCCTTGAGGGTGCAGTCATTGTGGTGAATACTACCGTTGCTGTTGGAGCATTTGCCCAGCACGGTGTGTTAACTAATACACGTGCCTATTTACATGGTCTTACACAATCACATCAGCATGCACACAGACACGGATGAACGTACACACTGCCACACACACACACACACAAAATAAGTCATTTAACAGTCACACCTTCACGGTCTAATTAGCCCTAATGTTGCAGCAATCATCCCAACGACTCTCAATCTGGGGATCACCAACTACAGATTGGACCAGAACTAGCATCTGCATCTGTCAACATTCAATCAAGACCTCAGCGATCACAGGACCTGGTAGTTAAAGGAACCAGCGCCCTCAGAACCTCCAAACAGCCTCACTAATCCAAAACCACAGACCTACTCTAATTAGAAGGATGGTGAGAGAGCTAGAAAGACATTAATCTTCTCCTGTGATGCACTGTTGGAACAGGTTACGGCTCAAAGAGAACACTTTAGAGAGGCAGATTCTAGAGAACAGAGTGGTTCTAGAAAGAAGGCGGGCTCTAGAGAGAAAGCTGGCTTTAAGAATAAGACGGGCTCTAGAGAGATGCGGTTGGGTGGATACAGCAGGGGCCCAGTCCGGCCTGCCTGCTGTCTGCCTGCCTGCAAACAGTGATGGGGATTTTCCTTTTTCCATTCTCTGTTTCTCTGTGTATTACTATCTTTCTCTCTTTCTCTCGTCCTGGCAGCAGCAGACATGGCCAGCGAGCTGTGATGAAAGCATTCCTTCACAGCAGGCCCCCGCCCGCCTGGGTCCCTCCCTCCCAACCATCCTCATCATCTGGGAATCTTCTCTCCAGCAGGGTGCCCCAGTTACAGGGACCACCTCCCTCTCACGTCTAAGTGCAGCGCAGCCACCATGGAGCTCTACTGACACCACCTGGTCAATGGGACGTTTTACAAATTGGATTTATCTAGTACTGCACTCCGGCATGTACTTTTGGGAGTGGGTTGATTGACGTTCCACCAAAACCACTGACACCAGGGGGAAATCTAGAGATACACAGTCACACAATAAGACAAAATCTGTTTTTTTGAGGCGCATGGCAATTTCAATGTAGCGATCAAATGACTGGAAAGGACCTTTATAGACTGGGGGCCGTGGGAACTGACCCTAGATCTGCGACTAAGACAGTGCTACTCAACTCCGTTCCAGGAGGGCCGAAGTGCTTCTGGTTTTTATCCTCCAGGTGTATGTAATTAACCACCAGGAAAATAAACGAAGGTGTAACAGCCATGACCTGCGGTAAGTTCAGAATAAAGAGAAATACAGGGAAGGTAAATATTTGAGTGGATCCTGAATCAATCCCAATAGTGTTAATTTAGTGAGTGCCCCACTGGCAGAAACCTCTGGCTAAAACATGGAACAGCACAGCAGACCTAGGCCATTATCAAAATAGCTGAACTCAGCATTTTCTAAATAAGCTGCTTTTCAAATGAATAGGGGAGGGTTAGGTTGGGTAAGCCTTGAGAGGGACTTCGGGTTCAGCCTCTTCAGGCAGTTTTGCATCTAGACTGGAGCTATATGGATTATATCGACAGATTTGCAGTTGGTTTTTGCATACGGCCTATGAATTAAGCTTTCTACAGTCAAATGACAGAAAGCAGGAGTGAATGGCTTACAGCTGAGCTGACTGCCCATCTAAGATGATTTAGACATCGCTAAACATACTGTCCACCTAAAACAACCACATATTTTCCAATGGCCAATGTCAAAATAAATGATTAGGGCCTGCCAATTTAACTAGCATATTTTGCTTCAATCAATAGCTAGGAATAAATGCTGTAATGTCTATATCGAACGCTTCAACCGACTGCAATGTTTACAAATCAATGCATGTGACACATTTTCTACAAAATGAAACATTTAATTTGCTATACATACATTGGCACTTCGACACAATACTTTCTTCTGGGCATGATAAAAGAAAATGTGTTGTACAGGCTGAGCGTTATTTGCTACATACCAAATCACAAACAAGGCAAAGCCAAAATAACAGTTCATACTTTCAGACAAGTAAACGGCTGTTCATTTGATGGCACGGTAACATTTGGCCTGATGGTAGTAATATGGCAGAACACAATCATGGCCTGGAAATACACCCTACATACAGCTACGGTCATTTCTGTGTGTTGAAATACATTTATACAGAAATGATGCTGCTGTAAAATGAAGAACCATTGACTACATGGAGACAGTATCTTGTTCCGAATGGCATAATGCGCGCACGCCCGCACACACACGCACGCACGCACGCACGCACACACGAGTGGATGGGATTCCATGGACGGGATTCCAGCTTTGAGCCATCTCATGTCGTCAGTCCTCTGTCATGAGTGGGGACGAGCGTGACCTTTAGGGGACAGGTAGGGCACCTCCGGGACAGAAAACAGCCCAGAAACAAAGAACACTTGGGGGCAGATGACCCCAGGACTCACAGTGAAGTAAACAACCCATTCATCAGAGTTCGGGCCAGGAGTGGTATTACTGACAGCGATTAACGGTTTCTGCCCTATTGGCCCTCGCCATCAACTCTGTTTATATGGGGAAAGCATCCTATTATTGGCTGTGCCTGTCTGCCTGAGTAACATACGCTAATGCTAAAATAAAGGAGAATTCTTAACCTGGATTGGACTCTGTAGAATACTATATACTACCGCTTCCAGAATGACCCGCTTAGACATGATTCTAGTATTGTTCTCACAGGTCACAGGACCTAAGGCTTCATTCACTGCATTGAGTTAGTTCAGGACTGTAGGCATCGTCTTGTTAAAAAGGCACGCTACATCAACACCACCACTGCTCCTTACAACAGCTCACAGACAGACACGCACTCCATTTTAGCATCCTCCCAATTTCTCTTCCAATTTCGAGAAGATGAATGACACTTGGTAGACTGGCAGATATTAACATAAATACATATTTACAGAGCAGTAGCCAGTCACAAAGCCTACGTAGCCGGACCACTGACATGATGATAAGGTTTCCCCCCGACGGCAATGAAAATAAGGGACACGATGTTATGGCACTGAAGTTCATTATCTGACCTCCAGGTGGAAGTTCATTATGTTCATTATACGACATCCAGGTGGACGTTCATTATACGACATCCAGGTGGACGTTCATTATGTTCATTATACGACATCCAGGTGGACGTTCATTATGTTCATTATACGACATCCAGCAAGCCGCGAGTGTCATTAGGAGTGTTTGATGGTGTATTTGCCTTTCTGCAGCTGAGAGACGTACAACTTGGACTTGCTGCCATCCAGGCGTTTGAACCACACCTCGTCGTGGTTAATGGTGGTTATTATGGCACTGTAGATAGACAGAAAATGATGGATAATTCTACTTACATATACACACCTCCTTACACAAATTGGATAACAGCAACACTTGGGTCTAGTATGAATTTTGACAACATGATTACTATAACCAATATAGACAGAAAGGCACAGACAGCAGATTCAGAGCATTGACCCAGATACACAAACCACTTCACTTTAGTTAACATTCCAAACCTCGCCACTCCATATCTTTGCCAAGGGACTGGAATATTGGCATTCTCAAAGTGCAACGTCCAGATGGATTTCAGACATTTGGAATACAATTCCTATTTTCTATGACAACGTATAGAAATCAAAGTAGAACTAACTCAAAAATGTAACATTCAGCTGGTATGTAAGCAGGTTGCTGAATTTTAAGACCAAGCATGTAACATGTGCACTCGGACACAAGCGCGTTTTGTGGAAAATGATTGAGTGACAACATTTAAACCAGTGTGGTGAGTCAGGATCAAACCACATTGTCCTCTTCTTGCTCAATACTTAAACAATATGTTTTCAGGCAGTACAGAGAAGACAGTTCACCGGGGCTGAAGACACAGACCTAGTGGGGTACTCATCCTTCCGGTTGATGCATATGGCCTGTCCTCTGCAGTACCACTGGCTGTCATAGAACAGTCTGCCCTCCTCAGACCTCGCCACATGGTGGTGTTTCTCAGCCTTGGTAGGGGCTACACACACACACACACACACACACACACACACACACGTCACCGAAAGAAAATTGTTAACACCACACATTGTAAAGAAAATTATCATTTGATCAAGCCTCTCACCCTAAAAAGAGAGACATAAAAGGCTGCATAAAAGAGAAGGAAGTCATTTTAACAGCTGGTCCCTTGTAGCAGAGGATTTGTCCACCCGTTCCAGAACTGTGGACCGCCTGACTCTTACAGACTTGCATTTCAAATTAACAACTGTCTGGAAAACATTTAGCGGGTGAACTTCAAGAGCTGGCCCTGGATTCCTGAAAGAATTACTGTTGTCTTAGCCGCAGTAAAACCAGCAGGAAAGATCACATTCATAGAAAGTGTCAAAGAAAAAGGGGTCTTTAATTTTTATATTTTTAAAGACAGAGGCAGGTATATGGGATAAGATAAACCCAAATAAATCTTGACAGCAGAAAGTATTGAAGTTCACTCCAGAATGTGTAGAAGTGAACAACACCAGAACTTGTTTGCAGTTCTGGTAGCTACAGTCTTATTTGTACATAATGGGCAGCCTGAATTTATGACCAACAGTTTTAAAACCACTTCTGTGCAACAATGGCGACACTGCGATCACACACAACCAATCTGTATATAATAAACATCTCTCACAGATTCTCACAGAGTGACACTCGAAACAATATGGGATCAGTCATGATCAGTCACTGGGCAGGCTGGGATTGACAGAGGTGATATGAAAGACTCTTACCATCAACCTTGACCCTGTGTGGCCCTAACGACGCCATCGCCTGTGGTGCATATAAAACAACATCGAAAGGTTAAATTCCAACCCTTAACAAAAATACAAAAGACCCCCATTTGGTTAACTCATATACCTTTCGTATCGCTGTCCAATCTTCAAGTATATCCAGGTCTTGCAGCATATAAACAATGTATGGACGTGAGAAGGAGTTAAGGGAACCATTCTGGCACTATTAAAAAAAAACAGACAACGATGTCACCACGGACATTATCTCTAGCACCAGATACAGCAGAGGTAAAAGGATGGAGACATGTAAAACAAAAGGATATCTGAGACAACAACAGGCTTCTTCTTCTTGACGGGGCAGAACGGATCCTTCTTCTTGTTCTTCCGTGAATGCAATCCATCATTCCAAAGTTCTGTAATGCAGAGACACGGATCAAAAAAGACCCTTCAACGTCTAGATTGTGAATTTCCTTCGGAGTTATACCCAAATCAGAAGCCACACACCCAGGTTCTGGGACGTTACAGGCTGTTCAGGCATAAAACGTCCAATTCAACCTGTCGGATTTCCCAACATTTCCATTAGCTCAACCAGTCAGGTTATATTAGTGCAAGGCTGGAAGAAATAGTTCCAGGTGAGATAGTTTTTTTGGAGGACCTGAAGTGATGTCTATGCTGTGACGGTCCTCCTCCAGACGTCTGATCTTCTCCTCCAACTCACTCTGCACCGTGTCGAACAGCAACAGCTTCTCGCTCTGGTGAGAGAGAAATAGGGCTCACAGATGAGTACAGTAGTATTGCCAAAGCCACAGAGAGAGTCCCTGGTCCAATACATACAATATGCTGACTGCATAACTCCAAGAAACTGACTGCATATTGTTGACCAGCATGTGACTGGACAAGGGAAAGCAATGATTCAACCCAACCCTCTGACCTCCCAATGCTGGCAGGCAGCCTGGATCTCACAGTCATACTTGTTCTTCACGGACTCCAAACACAGCTCTCGGTAGATGCCTGGAGAAAAGACAAGGTAAATCTTTACCCTCAGTCAGCACACTTCAGAAGGTTGGATATCACTGAGAACAGAGCCATGTATCAACATTGTAACACGTTTGTTATATTTGGAGATAGCCTACCCAAGGAGCTGGTAGGTAGGTCATCTGAGGAACACACAACTAAAATGTTAGAAAACCAGTGATCTTCCAGACGTCAACATAACCCGCCTGCCACAACTAAAGTTTCAAACAGGTATGTTAGTAGCTTATCTACTCTAAGCATAATAACATGAAGATTTACCAGCTACTTTGGTCCGTATCTGCATATTCTCCTGCAGGTTGGCCAGTGGTTCCAGATACTCTTGGGCACAGCCAGCTATCACTTCCTGCAGCTTTATATCAACCTGACTCAGCCGCTCCTTGTACAACCTTGCCATGACAAGACAGACAGACAGAAGTGAGCAAATAGTACAGCATCATCAAACCTAGTTGACTTTACGCCAACGTGCATTTAAAATGGATCAAATGACCTGGAGAAGGGTGATTGTTATATAGAGACCTTTAGAGGCCTAGTTAATAGTTTGTTTACTGTTCTTTCAAATCGCCAAATTGCTTCTCGAGTGTGGTCATCTCGTCCATGCATTCCATTCGTCTCCTTTCGCAATCCTCATCGTCCATCTCTGTTGGCAAAAGAAACATGCCAACTGTCAGCTCTACAGTAAACTAGATGTAGTTAGTTAGCCTGGCAGTATCAACATGACGTCCAGAAAAGAATCGTCGTAAAAAAAATAACACATTCATTGTACTCTTCTCACACAATCGTTTCGAAAAGGCAATGAATAGCAGCAGAAAGCACCACTGGGTCAAACTGGCTAATTACATTTACAGCAGCAAATATAAATTGTTATTCCTTACCAGAACTGTCTCCATCTTCAGACACAGAAGAGCTGACAGTGTCCTCTTCATCCGTGCTGCTAGCGTCTTGCTCGGGGAAATCAACCTCCATTTCTTCGTGGTTGTTTTCTTTCTTTTCCCGAGCGTGCACTGGCATGGTGGAGGATCCAACAAGTACAAATTATAAGGTTGACAAAATCGTCTCCAAGTAACGGTGTTTTAGTAACAAATCAGCGAAGGTTACCTGGCTAAACAACTACAGTAGCTAGCAAGGTAACAACGAACTAACTCAATATTGAAAACATGGCTACCGAATCGACCAATGAAATGACATTATACTAAAAACGTCCATATCCGTTGCATCTGCGTGCGCTGACTTTTTGCGGGTTAATAGCTAGTACAGCGAGGCGAGAGCCACCTAACCGGGGATACGGTAACACAAAAGTCAAGAGTCGCCAATAACTGGTTAACCAAAAGATTTAGGGTGGGTCTTTACTGTAATTTGTTTTTGATTATATTGTCCGAGTCTTGTCGACCGTAGTAGATAGCTATCACTAACAAAACATGAGAGCGAAGGGTTGCCTGGTACTTAGCTAGCTTGCTAGTTCCTAGCGTACAGTCAGCAGCAGTACGGGGTCAGTAGCTAACGTTACAGCTGCTAGCATGGCAACTCAGAATTGTTGTGGAAGGCGGTAACGTTTTACGTTACTTACGGAATATACCCAAGAAACGTTGATTACTATTTCTAATCATACAAAAGCTAATATAATTTCTTCCATGATTAGCTAGGATAGCTTACTGTACTGTAACGTCGTTAGTTAACTTTACCCTGCCAGCTAACTACTTAGCATAAGCGGGGCTAACTAACGACGTTATAGTTGTACTACTAGGCGAAAGGCCCTTACTTAATTTAACCAAACACAGATCCAATGTATGACTTTGGTGTGAATGTTAGGCTGATATCTTTCAGCTGACAAGTTTTAGCCAAACTATGCCAACTGAACACGTGAGCTGTTGTTATTTTGTGATGAAACAAGATGTCACTTTTCGTGCTGTATAGTACTGTTCTCATATGACAGTTCTGACTTTTTTTTGGAACCTTTGGCATGGGCGGTGTTTTATTAGCTAGGTGAGTGATTTCTGCAAGATGTCATTCCCTCCTCATCTCAACCGACCACTGTTGCCCCCGGGCATTCCTCCTCCACAGTATGCTGGTTTTGCTTCAGGTAAGTTAATCACAGCAATAAGTCTCGATCAATGGGTCTTTACGTAAATGATACAGCAACTCTTACTTGCTTGTAAACGTGACTTTGATTTCTAATAGTTAGCGTTGGTAAAGTTAATTTGTGAGATATATAAATAAACAATTAGCAATTTGCCCTGATAAATACGATGTGTAAAAACTGTCATTTGGTTCTTTCTCAGGTACCCCAATGATACCAGTCCACATGGGCATTATGACTCAGACCCCTGCGGTCCTGGTACCCACCTCCATGCCTGTGGTCAGCAAGCCCGCGGCTCCCAGGAAGGAGGCGGCCCCAGTGAGGGCCAAGGAGACGGATGAGACCAGTGGGCCAACCACCACAGTTTTTGTAGGGAACATCTCAGAGAAGGCCTCGGACATGCTCATCCGACAGCTGCTGGCGGTGAGGAAAGGACCTGGAATGCAGAGTTTTGGAAGAGAGAGACATAAAGCTGTATTTCTGCCGTAGATCGTCTTTAGTCATACATAGTTTCATACAATACACAATTGAAATTGACATTGGAAACTACATATTCCAGCTGTCTCAGGCCTCAGTATTTAAATGTCAGGGTGATTTTCAGTTTGAAGTTTAATTATGTAAAGGCTTCAGAAAAGGTGTTTTGTGACCCAGGAAACTAAACTGCAAAATGTTGTCATCAAAAGTATGAATTTAGAATCAGAATATGATTCTTCATTTATTTTTGTGATATCTAATTGTACTTATGGCCCGGGCAAATGTTGGATTGTTTTCACTTCCTGGAAGGATCTTGTAGCACACAAAACGTCTTAGCATTCTTCTTTTGTTGCTTCATCTGGATAAGTGAAGGTAATGTGTTGCATGAGTTAATGTGAGGATAAGCACCAAACACAAACAGTTCTGTGCACCACTGTGCAACAACAGTAATCACGTTAAAGAGGAAAGTTTAAGGTTAAAGTCAGAATGCAGCTAGGGAAGCTACCCACGATACAGTGTCATTTTTATTGCTACATATCGTAACTTTGCTTTAAACATTTTATAAATAATGTTCAACTTTTACAAATGTACTGGGTCACAGAACATGTTTTAGGTGGGTGGCCTCTGATTTGTGTTAGCTCTCTCTCTCTCATTCATATATGTGTGTGTGTGTGTGTGTGAATATATTTCCTTTAGTTTTTGTGTTGTAGCTGATATGTTGTTACAAATCTGTGGTGAAACATTAGTAAAGCAAGAAGTTTTTCCCTCTTCAGAAATGTGGCCTGGTCCTAAGCTGGAAGCGAGTACAAGGAGCCTCTGGAAAACTTCAAGGTAAAAATAGAACAGGTACAACATTTACAAAATACTCTACAACCACCATCTGTCCAGTGTCACCCCCGCACCCAAGCATGCTTTCTCAATCTGAAGCAACTGTTAGATGAATCCATTAGAAGAGACCTGTTGATTAGACACCTTTTTTTTTTTTGGACTGAAACAGGGTGTGACTACATAGACTTATCCACTAAGAAACCCTCCTTTTAGTTATCTGTCCCATGCCCTAATAAACAACCCGGATAGAGCCATTCCTCATATCACACGATCACGGCTGTGTGTATTCATTCTGACCCTCTCTGGCCATCTCTCCTACATCCTATATTCTGTCCAGCTTTTGGGTTCTGTGAGTACAAGGAGCCTGAGTCGACGTTGAGGGCCCTGCGGCTGCTCCACGAGCTGCAGATCGGGGAGAAGAAGCTGCTGGTGAAGGTGGATGCAAAGACCAAGGCCCAGCTGGATGAGTTCAAGGCCAAGAAGAAGAGCAGCACCAACAGCAACGGGGTGGGTAATGTAGAGGGCACGTGGGCATTGTGGCTGTTTGAGAGATAGAGAATATCCTCTCCTATCGTGGTGGAGGAATGTTCATTGGGGGGCTAAGATGGACACAGATCTAAGAAACAGGCCTGCCTAACTGAATGGTTTACAGTGTCAAACGGCTCCTTATAACTAACAGGAGAGACTGAAGGGGATTTGATCTAGTACTGAAGTGCCTAACCCTGCACTCATTTCTGTTAGATGACGACAGCAGAGGACGGGAAAGAGGAGGAGGAGGATGAGGAGGTGATTGACGAGGACACACAAAGACGGGACCAAATCGTCAAGGGTGCCATTGACGGTCTGATCCGTGAATATGCCAGCGAGCTGAACGCTCCCTCGAATGATGAGTCCCCGCTCCGCAGGAAAAAGAAAGAGAAAAAAGAAGAGGTACACTTGTCATTTGTCCCATCACAGCTTATTAGATTGAACAGAGTTTATTCATGGTCATACCCATCCATTATTGGGTCTGACCCTGTTTACCTTAATAGCCTGAATTCTTCAGGGGCATGGATTTAACAAGGTGTCAGAAAAGTAACACAGATGTTGGTCCATGCTGGAGTGATGTTATCAAGTGTTTACCAATGACCGGATGGCAAGGAAAGTGGGCTTGTGGGATTTTTGTCAAGCCATTCTTAACTCTAGACAACGTTGTGTGTGAAATGTCCAAGAGGGAGGCCATTTCTGAGACACAGGAAGGTCTTGCACAGATGATCCCCGCACACCATCCATTTACCAAATATATATCTCCATGTAGAGACTCCTTGGAGCATGCTTTATTTGCCCAAGATTAGGTTTGACCTGTGTCAGTCTGGTCCACAGTTGACAGCATGGCCTTGACCAGTGTCCCTTCTGCCTCCCTCCCATTGTCCCTTAGGAGGATATCAACGCCATTGACGGCTTGGAGGATGACAAGAGAGACCTGATTTCCAGAGAGATCAGTAAATTCCGTGACACCCACAAGGTACAGTAACGTGTTCATCACTGTCACTCACATTGCAGGTTTTGGAAAAGAAGCTGCACACACTAGTACAACACTTTGTTCACACTTACTGGTAGTGCACACTGGCACAAGGACCTTTCCATGTAATCTACATTTAGGATGGTAGAAGAGTAGAATTAAAAATGGCATACCATGCTCTAAAATCGTATTCATTGGCAATCTCTGAAATTCTTTAAGATCTGGATTTTCACAATGTAATTGCAATGTTAGCTGCAGTATTTGTTCCCAGCCAATATCTAGTTGTCCAATTTCTAGTATTGTCACATTTTTCAAACCTAATTTGAATTGTGTGTGGGCGGGACAAATATATTTGTATATATTTGGATAGGTGTGACCGTATAGCTAGCTAGATCTGTAAGTCATTCAACACACAAACAAAATGCATGGCGACAATGTAACGTTACCTTAAAGCTAATCTATTGATTAAACCCCACCATTATGATAGAGATCATATGGTGACTAAAGCAAGATGAATCTCAGAGCTTTGGGAAAAAGTTGTCCAGGATAGGATGTAAGTATGAGCTTTCCTTTATCTTCTACACATACTGGGCGCCCCCCTCTCCAGGACTCACATAGGGGCAACTGCAAAGGCCCTCCGGTATGTGGTGATGGCTGAGGGAAACTAAACCTCTCAGCAACAAACCTTTTCCATCAGACACATGTCAGCGTGAGGTTGGTCTGGCTTTTGGACCAGTTATTTACCACACGGGGACAGAAAACCAGATAGATTTGAGTTCCCTCTATTTAGCGTGTTGTCCCTAGGCTGGAGGTCGGTGAACCTGTGTGAGTCCTCTTTAAATGATGTTCATTCATAATATTGTGTGTGTGTGAAAGTCCCTGAGACTTGTAACCAAGTCGGTAACCACTGCAGTGATTTGCGCTGTAGGCTGTACTGTTGTAGCGGGGGGGGCGTCCCTCCACAGCACTCTGCGTTCTGAAGACTAGTAAGGTGAGTCCTCCCCCTCCCTGTGGATGAATGTGTTAGGGCTCTTCTCCCCTCTGTCCTCACTCTGTCTCCCCACTCTGTCTGTGATTTCTCTTCAGTGGTCTCCTTTTATTCCTGATGCCATTCACTGTTCTCTTCATTTCCATGTGTCCATTTTGCGTTTAATCCACAGCAGTGAACTTACACTAAGGGATATGCTTATACTCAATGACATCAGAAGCCTGAATGGTAAGGCATGTAGTTAATAGAAGAGGGACCATCATTTACCTATGGGCTACCCGCTCTTACTCCGTGCCCATGCTGTCACCAGTGGAATTCAAAGCAAGGTAAGTTAAAGTAGGAAGACAGACACAGAATAACCGATCAGATCAAAGCCCTGCTCCATTCCAGGAAGAAGTATGACGGACTCATCTGCCTTCCACCGGGCCATAATACCTGCTCTCTTTTCTATTCTTAATCTCTCATTTACTTCCTGCTGTTTTCCCTGCTCTTTTATTTATTTATTTTTTAGCTGCACTACACCCATGGTTCTTTAATTCACCTCAGTCCAGCAGAACGACCTAGGTTGTGGTTTTGTACCAACGGACCGCTTTTTTGCTGTCTCCCTGAGAGAGGCCATTAGCAGACCTGTGATTCCACCTTTGGATTTCGCTATAACCCAACAGACATGAGCCTCAGTGCATTCGGAAACCGAAATCATTTGAGTTAGGAGCCGTGGGTGTAGTGCAGGTAGACAGAGTGGTCTCTGAGCGTGTGTCTGGGAAAGCGAGTCACTAGAGAATGAAAGAAGACTGAAGAAAGGGTAAGAGCCTCTACGATTTAATTTACCTGTCCAGAAAATTTCGTAAAAAGATGTACCAGCCAGGATATCTGACGGCTTTCTGTTTTTAGCAATGTACCCGATTGAAGTTTACGGTTGTATTTGGATGATTTGCTTGAGAGGACGTGAATCTCTTATTTGTATCCCCTTTGTACCGTTTGACCTGCTTCTCCTCCCAGGCCTAACTTTTATAGGCTTGTAGGGGCAGCGAAGAGCTGAAATCCGTAGTTCAACACCTGTAAGTCACCAACAACTAGTTTAACAAAAGGATTGACGCCTTTTTTCTGTTTCTCTTGTAATGAGGAGGACTGACTGGACAGAAAAAGCATTGTCTATCAAGCAGCGCCTTTTTCTTGTTTTGAATGCCTGTGACGTTTAACATGGCCAACATGATGTCTTTGACCTCAAGATGTCTTTTGACACTGGTTTCCAGTGTCTCTAGTTAGCTTGTAAGTCACCCTGCTTGTAGTTAACAATCATTGTGCTATATTGATACTACAAGGGTCTGCAACTGGCAACAAATTGGCCAAATCCAGCCTGCATGACCGTTCTGGTTGGGGCAACGATGTCGAAAAACGTTATGGACAAACTGACTGCTGTGGCTTCTGTCAAGAGACAGTTGCTGTTATTTACCATTTAAAAACTCTAAGCCTTGCCATAGGGGTCCCTTAGTGCTGAAATGTCTGACGTAACCTAAATGAGCTAGTTCATACTTAGATATAAGGAGGCGTGTGACGCAGCATCACTGAGCTCCTGTTCTGTTGCATGGCTGGCCTCCTGGAGCCTCCGCCTTATCGACATCCCCTGTTCTCTTTGCAGAAACTGGAGGAGGAGAAGGACAAGAAGGAGAAGGAGCGTGCAGAGTTTGAGCGCGAGCGACGGGAGAGGGACAAGGAGAGGGAGCGCGAGAGGGAGCGCCGGGACCGTGAGCGCGAGAAAGAGCGCGAGAAGGAGAGGGAGCGGGAGCGGGAGAGAGAGCGCGAACGGGACCGAGGTGACCGAGATCGCGACCGCAACCGAACGAAAGAGCGTGAGAGGGAGTGGGAAAGGGACAGGAGTCGTGACCGGAGCAAGGACCGCAGCCACTCAAGGTGGGTGGCTTTTTAAATATGGCAACCAATGACCTTGTAAATGGAGGAAGGATGGATGAATGGAAAGGTGACTAGGCCGGTGATGTTGCAGAGAGGTGAGTCGCGACAGAGACAAGGACAAGAAGCGTGATCAGGAGGATGAGGAGGAGGCCTATGAGCGCAGGAGGCTGGAGAGGAAGCTCCGTGACAAGGAGGCAGCCTATCAAGAGGTAGGTTCACATGCTGGCCCGCTTACAGCGGAGCCTGAGGTAGTGTCGGCCACGTCACATCTGCCTGACTCCTGTCTCGTTTCTGCCTTTAGCGCCTGAAAAACTGGGAGATCCGTGAGCGGAAGAAGGCGAGAGACTATGCCAAGGAATCGGAGAGGGAAGACGAGCGCAGAAGGGAGATGGTAGGAGGAATTGAACCCATTTCTCATCCTTACCTCCTAAACCTGTTCAGTGGGAGCTGCGGTTTCCGTTGCCCATTGTAAACAACTCCAACAAGAACTTGGGTTTACAGAGACATGCCTGAAATAATGTTCTTATTTAAACGGCCCTGCAGGGGAACGTTTCTCATGAATTTACATTTGTCATTGTGTCCTACAGACAAAAGAAAGCAAGCGACTAAAGGAGTTCCTGGAGGACTATGATGATGACAGAGATGACCCCAAGTACTACAGGTGACCTCCAGCCCTGAAGACAATAAGACAATGATGCTAATCCGCTAGTCCAAACCATGATTACACAGAGACCACATCATAATGTCTCTTATTTGTGGGATTACTTATTCATGTAACAAATGATAATGTAAACAGTCATTGTAATAGCCTAAGTGTCAGTACTACTTTCAGGATGATGGAAATGAAACTATTGATGTGTCAGGGCCACTTTTATAATAGGTGTTGTTCTCTGTGCAACCCCTAGGGGCAGTGCACTGCAGAAGCGTCTGCGAGACCGGGAGAAGGAGACTGAGGTGGACGAGCGCGACAGGAAGAGAGAGAAGGAGGAGCTGGAGGAGATCAGACAGAGGCTGCTAGCTGAGGGACATCCAGACCCAGAGGCTGAGATACGCAGGGTGAGAGAGAGAGACTGACTGTATCTGTCTGACTGTGTGCATGTCTGAAGGTCATTTTCTCTTCAGATTGTTTTGCCTCCATGCCTGTAAATGGGTTTCCATCCATCTGGCTGTCTTAGCTCCACGATATCATTAACTGTGTGTCTGTCTGACTGACTGAGGGTCCTTTCTCATATTGCTTATCTTATCGGCTTAACTGATTGGTCCAGATGGAGGAAGAGGAGGCGGAGCGTCTACGCCAGCCTCCGGTAAAGCTGGAACCCGATCCTGAAGAGGAGCGGGTGCACAAGGCACCACGGGAAGACCGTGACCGACGAGGAGACCGGGACAGGGGAGACCGGGACCGAGGGGACAGGGGAGAACGGGACCGGGGAGAACGGGACCGAGGGGACCGGGGAGAACGGGACCGAGGGGACCGGGGAGAACGGGACCGAGGGGACAGGGGAGAACGGGACAGAGGGGATCGGGACCGGGAGAGAGAGAGGGGGGACAGAGACAGAGTGGACCACCATGCATCCCAACGGCACCACCCCCACTCAGACGACGACGTGGAAGAGGGAGAGGAGGACTTTGACGATGAGGACGACCAATCGGGGTCCAAGCCCTGCTTGAAGCCCACGCTAAGGCCAATCACGGCAGCCCCATCTGTGTCGTCAGCCAGCGGGGGTGCCACCCCCAACACGCCAGGTGGCGGTGATGAGTCACCCTGCGGCATCATCATCCCCCACGAGAACTCACCCCCTCACGAGGCCCCGCCCCAGGAAGAGTTCCGCCCCAAAATTGGGCTCAGCCTCAAACTAGGTAGGTTCTGTCAGCTAGGGCATATGGGCCCAGTTGTTCCAAACTATCAATCTGCATTCCACTTAATGGATATGGTTGTAATCAATGCTTGAACCTCTTATCTGTTAGGACAATAATTTTAAAATATGGGGATGCAAAGTATAGTATTATATTTTCTAAAAAGACAAAAACACATGACAATATAAAACAATTACTCAGTCAGATAGTGACCTCTCGGTGTGATGTTGCGCACTTCTGCCAGTGACATTGCTAGTGAATTGTCATTTTAAAGTCATGTTTTTTTTGTCGGCAAATGTGGTTTGTGTGGTCATAATAAGTTGAGGCTGTTGCTCAAGGACAGATTACAACACCAGATAGACTAGCTTATGCAATAAATTAATAACTAGCCAGTTCAAAACCCAAGGCTTTAGTTTTCTGTAACTATTTGGATATTAGCACGTCAGTGTCATGTTGTCTCTGTTTCCCTGTGCCTGCTCCTTCTCTCCACTGATGACAGTGAATAAGCATGCATACTAAGTATTGGGAGAGATACTGTTGAGCAGAGGATTGTCAGCTTGGTGTGATAATTGTCTCTCATCGTTAAATACCAGCATTTAAAACTCCAGTAGGTCATTGAGATGTGCTGCTAACCATTTAGTTATCGTTATTACATTTACTAGATTAGTACATGGCTGTTTAGAATCGATTTCTTATTACGGTTTAGCAATGTAGCAAATTTTATTTAAATAAGTGAATGAAAGCATTTGTGCAAAAAAGATGGGGAATCGAAAGGTTTCAGTAAAACTTGGTCCTAAAATGGACAACTGGTTAAAAAACTGTCAAGTCTAGATTAAATATTTATATGCATTCAATCCTATCCAGTGGGTGAAATCCAGATAGATGACATTTTGAAAAATTGGGCCCTTGAGATAACTTCTACTTCTAATAATTCTAGAGTAAACCAGGAAAATCTAACAATATCATAGCAGGCAGCTTTAACTGAAGTACACAGACAAACATTGTGGTTGAAATACATGGATTGACTGGGGGTGGCCTTTCCTCCAAGTTTCTATTGCAGAGAACTAAAATTTAGTAAGAACTCTGACGCTCCTGACTTGATCCATCAGTAACATTACTCCTTCTGTATCAGGCGCTGCTTGACTATAAACTATTTCCACTTGCGTAAGTAGACCAGTGGTTTGGTTGTGCTAATGTTAAGTTAATGTCACAGCTCAACCATGCATTCAAGATGAACCAAGACTCACCTTTACACACAACTCGTGAAGCATATCTAGAACAAACTCTAACAAAAAACATATGTTGCTGAGCCTTATTTAACATCTGCCTCCAACCACTGTCATCATGGCTCTTAGGTATCTCTAAGGCATTCATTACTGTGCTATCCTGCTGCGCCAGTTCTGGGCATGGCACATTTTTCTTTTGCTGTACTGCATAAGCGGAGCCGGCCAAGAAGAGCGAATGTCTCTTATTGAATGAGTTAGTGACTGACTACCCCTTGTTAAATAGCGTAGTGGTTAGAGACGAAGAATTCCATGCGGCGATCAGTGTTTGATCCGTGCTTCTGACAAAACAAAGTATGCATTAGGATTTGTTCAGGATAGACAAAAACCTGGCTGGCTTCAAGCTTCAGCAGCTACATTATGTAGTAAGCCTTAGATAAACATTTTGAAGTACGCATCCATGCATGCTTTTTCGGGTAGCCTAATATACAGTAGATCACAACCACTAGGTTTCCAGTAGGTTTCCACAAATCTCTTGTCTTTTCACTTGACAAAAAGTCAGTTATCATCTACAGTGGATATAAAGTCTACACACCCCTGTTAAAATGCCAGGTTCTTGTGATGTAAAAGAATGAGACAAGGATAAATCATGTCTGAACCTTTTCCACCTTTTAATGTGACCTATAGTGTGAACAATTCAATTGGAAAAACAAACTGAGTCTGAGGGGGAAACATTTTAAATAAAAAAACTCACGATAACCTGGTTGCATAAGTGTTCACACCCTTAAACTAATACTTTGTTGAAGCACCTTTTGATTTTATTACAGCACTCAGTCTTTTTGGGTAGGAGTCTATTGGCATGTCACATCTTGACGTGGCAATATTTGCCTACTATTCTTTGGAAAAGCGCTCCGAATCTGTTAGATTGCGAGGACATTCCTGTGCACAGCCCTCTTCAGATCACCCCACAGATGTTCAATTGGATTCAGGTCTGGGCTCTGGCTGGGCCATTCCAAAACGCTAATCTTCTTCTGATGAAGCCATGCTTTTGTGGATTTGGATGTGTGCTTTGGGTTGTTGTCGTGCTGAAAGGTGAACTTCATCTTCAGCTTTCTAACGTACACCTGAAGGTTTTGTGCCAAAATTGCCTGGTTATTTGGACCTGTTCATAATTCCCTCCACCCTGACTAAGACCCCGGACTAAGGCCCAGCTGAAGAAAAACAGCCTCAAAGCATGATGCTGCCACCACCATGCTTCACTGTGGGTATGGTATTCTTTGGGTGATGTGCAGTGTTGTTTTTGTGCCAAACATACCTTTTGGAATTATGGCCAAAAAGTTCAACCTTGGTCATCAGACCATAACACATTTTCCCATGTGCTTTTGGGGGACTTGATGTTTGTTTTTGCAAACCTCTGCCGGGTTCTTTGTAAGAAAAGGCTTACCCCATAGCCCATTAATATGAAAAATACGGGAGATTGTTGTCACGTAGCACACAGCCAGTACTTGCCAGAAATTCCTGCTGTTCCTTTGATGTTGCTGTAGGCCTCTTGGAAGCCTCCCTGACCAGTTTTCTTCTCGTCTTTTCATCAATTTTGGAAGGATGTCCAGTTCTTTGAAATGTCTCTGTTGTGCCATATTTTATTCACTTGATGATGACTGTCTTCACTGTTTTCCATCGTATATCTAATGCTTTGGAAATTCTTTTGTACCCTTCTCCTGACTGATATCTTTCAACAATGAGATCCGTCTGATGCTTTGGAAGCTCTCTGCGGACCATGGCTTTTGCTCTGATATGCAACTAAGAAAATGTCAGGAAAATCAGCTGAACTTCATTTGTGATTAATCAGTCACTTTAAATGATCGCAGGTGTGTAATGACTTCTATTTAACATGAGTTTAAATGTGATTGGTTCATTCTGATCTAAGCCACATTATTGTAAGGTTTTTATTTTTAATTATTCCCGTTTCAGTTTGTTTTTCAATTGAATTGTTCACATTATAGGTCACATTAAGATAAATCATGTCAGAACTTTTTCCACTTTTAGTCGCATTCTTTTACATCACAAAAACCTGGCATTTTAACAAGGGAGTGTAGACTTCTTATATTCACCTTATATTGATAGTTATTTTATCAGTGTAATTGATGAATGAAAGAAAAACGAACGTTGTTGTGCCATGAATGGCAGGACCCAAGGCTACCCAGCTGAACATTGCCCAATGCATCACAATACCTCTGCCGTCTTTCCTTCTTTCCATAGTGCATCCTGGTGCCATGTGTTCTTCAGGTAAGCGACGCACCTGGCCATCCATGTGATGTAAAAGAAAATGTGATTCATCAGACCGGGCCACCTTCTTCCATTGCTCCATGGTCCAGTTCTGAAGCTCACATGCCCATTGTAGGCGCTTTTGGCAGTGGACAGCATGGGCACCCTGACTGGTCTGCAGCTACGCAGCCCCATACACAACAAACTGCTATGCACTGTTTGTTCTGGCACCTTTCTATCAGTACCAGCATTAACCTTTTCAGTAATTTGAGCTACAGTAACTCATCTGTTGGATTGGCCCACATAGACCAGCCTTCGCTCCCCACGTGCATCAGTGAACCCTGTCGTCAGTTCACTGCTTTTCCTTCCTTGGACCACTGACCATTGATAGATACTGACCACTGCCGACCGGGAACACCCCACAAGTGCTGTTGTTTTGGAGATGCTCTGACCCATTCTTCTTGCCATCATAATTTGGCTCTTGACAAAGTTGCTCAGATCCTTAAGCTTGCCCATTTTTCCTGCTTCTAACATATCAATATTTGGGAACGGAATGTTCACGTGATGCCTAATATATTCCACCCATGTACAGGTGCCATGATAACGAGATGATCAGTGTTATTCACTTCACCTGTCAGTGGTCATAATGTTATGGCTGATCGATGTATATCCATTCTGTAATCCCATGACTCTCATATATTTAAAAGAATAATTGTATTATGTGACCCTTTTTATTGTTTTCTAAAGAAACAAACGAGCCATGGAGTGATTGGAGTCATTGTTTTCATTATGGATACTATATAGCTATTATCTAGCCATCTACATACAGTAATCCTTGTACAAGAGTAAACTTAGGTCGGTTAATAAATGTCCTATTGTCCACGTTATTTCAGCAAAAATGTAATGTCTGAGGTAAAAGTTGCATTCCTGCTGTTTAAATAGCATAATGGTTAAAGACACAGTCTGACACATAGAAAACCGTGGATCGAAACCAGTCAGGGACAACAACATACATCCCTTCTAATTGGTGGACCGACCTGTGCTTGCCTGGTTCCTATTCTGGTTTTTAAACTCTAATGTAAA